>NC_134354.1:60420126-60720126 GCF_048569485.1 Anomaloglossus baeobatrachus
TTTTTTTTTATGCCTTGTAAATTGATTTGTGTTGCTTCTTTGAAATCCTCAACATATAAATTTTTTTTGCAAGTACTCGGAGTTTAATGTGCAGATTTTACCCATAGAATTGCTTTCGATTTGGAAAATCCGCAGGTTAAAAAAGGCATGTGTGATTTTAGGGCATTTTCTCTGCGGAAAGATACTAACAAAGGCATATAATAGGTACATTACTGTATAAAAAGTGTTTTCTCAAAGCTAAACACCAGGATCAACACAAAACAGCTTTGTTTAAAAGATAACATACCAAGAAGAGACAAAAATCACAGTTAGCCAAAAACACGTATAAAAATGCACACAAACATGCAATGAAAAAAAGCAAGTAACTTATGTAGATAATAGGTGCAGAAAAGCAACAGAAGATCTGCAACATGGAAAACTCACCAAAAGCTCAGTATGGGAATGTGGGTTAAACAATGTCAATATATTTTATGTTTCAAGAGGTTGTGCACTACTTTAACATTGATCTTCCATCCTTTGAATGTTTGATTGGCCAAAGTTTTACACCCGACACCCCCTCCGATCAGCTGTTCTCGGTGCCGAAAACCTGCAATCAACATGATTATAAATCCATTAAAAAATGTCCATTATTATTCAAACAGGAAAGGGATTAGAATACACCACCCACAGTATAGCTGATAAATGTTTGATCACCGGGAATCTGACTGCTAAATCCCTTACTGGTCATAAGTACAGGAGTACAGAGTTTCTCTATGAATGGTACAGAATGCTCGCTGCTGCACCATTCATACAGAACCCCCATGCCCCTGTTCTTATGACCGATGTGGTATTTAGCAGTCAGATCCCTGGTGATCAAACATGTATCAGCTATACTGTGTATGGTGTTCTTGGTGCCGCTGGCAGCAGCAGGCGGCCAAAAATGCTCAATACCAGAGCTGCCACATCTTATGATGGAAGCTGCAGCCGGTTACTGCACATACACCTCCTAATGATTATAATAGCAGGTGAATGTGCAGTTCCCGGCGGAGGCCGATATCAGTTGATGGGCCAGCTCAAGAATTGACCTGTCTCAGCTGTCTGCCTCCGCCTCTGGCATTAAGAACAGCTGATCAACTGGGGTGCCGGGTGATGGACCCCGGCTGATCAGACATTAATGACTGGGGATAATCGAATACAAAAATGTCCGACTTTGCGAATATCCGACTAATAGGTTACCGCTATTCGACTATTCGCGAACATTCGATGCGCAATGTAAGTCTATGGGAAACCCGAATAATTTCACGTTGGACCTTATGTATGAAGAAACAGTATGGGCACAGCCTGTAGAAGGTTGGAAATCATCTGCAATCATGCCTGGTCTCTCTCTCTCTCTTTCGGCATCTGGAAGTCAGAAATGAAAATAAAAGTATCGGAGCAGATGTTGTATTATTCGTCTGATACCGAATGACGCGAGTAGCTTGTTATCCGTCGGATACCGAATAGTGGCGAATACATTCGCTCATCCCTATGAAGGACCTATCCTAAGGATTGGTCATCAGTGATAAAGTAGTGGACAACCTCTTATTTGAGAAGTTAGGGTCCTTGACTCCAATATTGATATTGACCTGCATGATTTAATTGTAGGGTAAAATCTTCATTTCTTCTGATTAGATAATTGCGCTTTTCATTTGAAATTGTGTGATATTGCATTGATGCAGAAATCTTATGCTGCTAGAACACAAGCGTAAAAGCTTTGTATCTTTGGCACAGTTTGACCAGAGTCATGAATTACCACTGTTATGATCTATTACATGACAGGGTTGTGTAATGTGTGTTAGGTTCTCATAGGACACTTGCTGTTTGGCCTTCAATGTGTAAATAATGGTACCAGTCTGACAGGAGCTCGATAAAAAGAAGAATTCTAATTATAGAGCTTGATAGGATGTTTTAAAATACAAAAGGCATTTCATTTCTAGATGATAGAAATGTATCTAGTGACCCATACTTAATAGATTACCGCACTTGAAAGGAGGCTGCATCGGGGCAGTCTACATCAAACCTACCCATTAATTATCATCTTCATATCGGAAGACAAGCACATCATCTGCACAAAGCCACCATTCAATGGAGTAAATATGAAAAGTTTTGTCTTTATTTGTTACTAACTGAGACATTTACTTCAATAATTATCTTACAAGTTGTTGATCTGATTATTTTTAAAAGGGATACAAGCTCAACTAAAATAAAAAATTTAAAAATGTTCGTAATAACACTTATCATATTTTTCGGATTGTGAGATGCACTTTTCCTCCCAAATATTTGGTTTACTTTTATCTAAGGGGTTAAAAAAATCAGAAGCTTGTCCGAAAAAAGTGGCGTACATTTTGCGCCAATTTCCACAACCCATTGCATTCTCATTTTTCGGGCTCTATGGTTCAGTGATGGCTTATTGTTTGCATCTCGTGCTGATGTTTTTAACCATACCATTTTTGCGTAGATCCTACTTTTTGCTCGTCTGTTATTGCATTTTAAGCAAAACGTTATTTTGGCATTTAGAATTTTTTTTGCCACTACTTTGTCTACCAATCAGATTAATTGATTTTATATTTTGATAGATTGGGCATTTCTGAACTCGGCGATACCAAATATGTGTATATTTTTTATTTTTTAACCCTTTAATTTTCAATGGGGGCAAAAGGGGAGTGATTTGAACATTAAGATTTTTTTAAAATTTTTTTAAAACTTTTTTTTTTAGTTTTGCCAGGTCCTCTAAGGGACTATAGAGATCAGCAGTCTGATCACTCATTCATTTCTTCCAATCAGAGCACTATCACTCAGATCGGGAGAAATGGTCATCTTTTGTAACAGCCAGTACTCGGCTGTTTGTTTACAGGACCTTAGTCATGTGAGCACAGGAGTCATCACATTACCCTCTGCTACCATGACAACCACTGGAAGTGGAGTGGTGCTTTAAAGGGAATCTGTCACCAGGTTTTTGCTGCTTCATCTGAGAGTAGCAGAATGTAGGAAAAGTAACCCCAATTCCAACTATGTATCACTGAGTTTACTAGGTCACAATCATTGTTCTTAGATGTAGCATGAAGTAGAGCTCAGATAGCTAACCTCACCCACACCGCAGCACTTATGTACATTGTACATTCACAATGAGCTGCTTATCAGAGGGGGGGGCATGGTCAGACAATATAGCACAAAGCAGTTGGACCCAGCAATAATAATGTCCTAATAATAAAACCTTCACTAGACAGTGCTGGCCAAAAGTATTGGCACCCCGGCAATTCTGTCAGATAATACTCAGTTTCTTCTTAAAAATGATTGCAATCACAAATTCTTTGGTATTATCTTCATTTAATGTTTCTTCAATGGAAAAAAAACAATTGTCATAAAGCTAAATTGGATATAATTCCACACCAAACATAAAAAGGGGGTGGACAAAAGTATTGGCACTGTTTGAAAAATCATGTGATGCTTCTCTAATTTGTGTAATTAACAGCACCTGTAACTTACCTGTGGCACCTAACAGGTGTTGGCAATAACTAAATCACACTTGCAGCCAGTTGACATGGATTAAAGTTGACTCAACCTCTGTCCTGTGTCCTTGTGTGCACCACATTGAGCATGGGGAAAAGAAAGAAGACCAAAGAACTGTCTGAGGACTTGAGAAACCAAATTGTGAGGAAGCATGAGCAATCTCAAGGCTACAAGTCCATCTCCAAAGACCTGAAAGTTCCTGTGTCTACGGTGCGCAGTGTCATCAAGAAGTCTAAAGCCCATGGCACTGTGGCTAACCTCCCTAGATGTGGAAGGAAAAGAAAAATTGATGAGAGATTTCTACGCAAAATTGTGCGTATGGTGGATAAAGAACCTCGACTAACATCCAAACAAGTTCAAGCTGCCCTGCAGTCCGAGGGTACAACAGTGTCAACCCATACTATCCGTCGGCGTCTGAATGAAAAGGGACTGTATGGTAGGATACCCAGGAAGACCCCACTTCTTACCCCGAGACATAAAAAAGCCAGACTGGAGTTGCCAAAACATACCTGAGAAAGCCTAAAACATTTTGGAAGAATGTTCTCTGGTCAGATGAGACAAAAGTAGAGCTTTTTTGGGAAAAACCATCAACATAGAGTTTACAGGGGAAAAAAAGAGGCATTCAAAGAAAAGAACACGGTCCCTACAGTCAAACATGGCAGAGGTTCCCTGATGTTTTGGGGTTGCTTTGCTGCCTCTGGCACTGGACTGCTTGATCGTGTGCATGGCATTATGAAGTCTGAAGACTACCAAAAAATTTTGCGGCATAATGTAGGGCCCAGTGTGAGAAAGCTGGGTCTTCTCAGAGGTCATGGGTCTTCCAGCAGGACAATGACCCAAAACACACTTCAAAAAGAAAAATGGTTTGATAGAAAGCACTGAAGACTACTAAAGTGGCCAGCAATGAGTCCACACCTGAATCCCATAGAACACCTGTGGAGAGATCTAAAAATGGCAGTTTGGAGAAGGCACCCTTCAAATCTCAGGGACCTGGAGCAGTTTGCCAAAGAAGAATGGTCTAAAATTCCAGCAGAGCATTGTAAGAAACTCATTGATGGTTACCAGAAGCGATTGTTCGCAGCTAATTTGGCTAAAGGTTGTGCAACCAAGTAATAGGCTAAGGGTGCCAATACTTTTGTCTGGCCCATTTTTGGAGTTTTGTGTGCAATGATCAATGATTTAATTTTTGTTTCATTCTCTTTTGTGTTTTTTCACTGCAAGCAAAATAAATGAAGATAATAATACCAAAGAATTTGTGATTGCAATCACTTTCAAGAAGAAACTGAGTATTCTGTGACAGAATTGCAGGGGTGCCAATACTTTTGGCTAGCACTGTATGTAAAAAAAATAGCACACAGCTTAATAAATGACACATCACTGAAATCCATGTTTAAGCTGCTATCTCCTGCTGCATTCGGAATAAATAGCAAAAACTTGTTGACAAATTCCCTTTGAGGCATGATTTAGTGAAAAGTAACTTAGTAAAAAAAACAATACTCAAAACATTAAAATTGTTTTCAGAGACATATTAAATTGATGGAAATTGACAAATAATCAAATTGAAGATCAATGTTCGAGTGCTAGATTGGAGCCAAGTCTCATCTACTCAACCCAGCACTTTTCCAGGGTGCACTGGGGGACACAGACACTGTTGTGTTCTGCATAGGCAGCAACCAAAATAACAAAGATTACTATAATAAAGTGAGCCCCTGTGCAAAAAAAATATATGGGCCATTTGCAGCCCAAGAGTTAATCAAAATGCACAATTCCACCTGCTTTGGAGGAAGAAAAAGACCACCTTACCACTTAGGCCCCTGTGCGGCCTCACAGGTTGCACCAATGATGTTTCCGCCACTGCAACGGTATTCAGAGACTGTATTTCTTTAGCTATGTTCTCTAGATGTATTTACATGCCTACATTGAAACAAGTAGTAACTAGGAATGACTTAGACCCTTGCAATAAATGTCCTGTTTGGTTCTACACTTGTAAAGATAGGAGTCTTATTTCTTGGATAGAAGAGCAGTTTACTTAGGACACAAGAGTTATAATGGACAAATTTCCCCATTCTACAGGTTGTGGCTATCCCACTTTTTAGTGGACTTCAAGTCTGTGTTAATAACCATGCACACAAGTTGGATGCTTCTGATTCTATTTTCCATGTGTCCTTAATATTCTATGTATAGAAGTATAGGGGGTGTTACACACAGCGATATCGCTGGTGAAAGCACCTGCCCCCTTCGTTTGTGCGTTACGGGCAAATCGCTGCCCGTGGCACACAAAATCATTTGCAGCCGTCACACGTACTTACCTGCCTAGCGACGTCGATATTGCCGGCGAACCACCTCCTTTCTAAGGGGGGCGGTTCGTTTGCGTCACTGCGGCGTCCCTAAGCGGCCGCCCAATAGAAGCGGAGGGGTAGAGATGAGCAGGACGTAAAATCCCGCCCATCTCCTTCCTTTCTCATTGCTGGCGGCCGCAGGTAAGCTCCAGTTCGTTGTTGCCGAGGTGTCACATGTATCGATGTGTGCTGCTTCGGGAACGACGAACAACCTGCGCGCACAAGAATAAACGATTTTTTAAAAAGGAACGACGTGTCAACGATGGACAATAAGGTGAGTATTTTCCATCATTAATGGTCGTTCCTTGCTGTCACACGCAACGACGTCGCTAAAGATGCCGGATGTGCGTCACGAAATCCATGACCCCGGCGATATATCGTTAGATACGTCGCTGCGTGTGACGGGGCCTGATGTATAGGAAAGGAAGTCTGACTTTACAATATGGAAAAAAATGATAGCATGATTTATTAGAGGTTGCAATCCAAATGAAATCAAGTGTAATGTTTCTGTCTATAAGGCCCCCTTCAGACGTCAGTGATTCCAGTACGTATAACCCCATTTTCATACCTACCGGAATCACGGACATACGCAGATGCATTAAATTTAATGGGTCTGCGCACACATCAGTGTTTTCACAAGAACCATGTGTCCGTATGGAGCACATGCGTGGTGTGATCCATGTGACACATACCGGAGAAAACACGTGTCTTTGAAATAAATTATTTTTATACTCACCTGTCTCCAGTGCTGCTTTCTTCGACACTGCTGTCGCTTGCTTCAGGGCTCGCTCATTATTCTCATTGAGTATTCACTGCACTGTGGCCCCAAAAGCAAGTGTGACCGCAGCATCGGAGACATCAGCACCATGGACAGCAGCGCCGGTGACAGGTGCGGTAAAAGTTCCTGATCTCCATGTGGTATCATCGATAGCACATGGAGAACATACGTTTGCCAAAATCACGCACAAATTGGGCAAAATGCACCTTCAACACGTCCATGAAAAACGTTTGTTTTCCACGAACACGTGAAAGAGGCCTAAGATATTCATGAGACGATTGCCAGGGTTATAATAGATACAGTATACCGTGCACACACACTTAGCGCTGCTAACCCTATTCCACAATCCTATATAATGTTTATATTATAACCGTGGCAATCCATCTGATGAAGGTCTGAGCTATAGACCGAAATGTTACACTTGATTTCATTTAGTTTCATTTAGTTTGCTATCACTTTTTCACTATTGGAATACCAGATTTTTTTGTCTGATGCTTATTAAGAAGTGGTGTCCTATCTGAGCCCCCCTCCCCCCTATATTTACAGAGTGAGGTATATTCACATTTATTACTACAGTATGGGACTAGATGAAGATTCTGGCACTCCTTTGTTTGATAGAATGAAATATCCATGCAAAAAATGGTATCTTGTGTTTTGTAAGTTGTGCTTTTCTCTAATTTTGTGACCAGTTTTATCCATATAAGTGTTATAGGTGATGTTTTAATATTCTTACATTGTTGCTGTAGTATATAAGGATTTGTTTGAGACAGTACTGGAGTTGTGCTACTTTTGGTACATCTGACTTTCTTGTATTTATAATAATCTTATTAATTCAATGTAACTCATATCTACCATATTTTTGTTTTATAAGACGCATTGGATTATAAGACGCACCCCAAATTTTGAGGAAAAAAAAAGATAAAAAAAGGTAAAAAAAACTTACGCCATCTTACCAGGGGGCGGGGTCACAGGAGGCAGGGGCAGTCGTGGAGCAGGGCGATGCTGTGGTGGGTGTGCCAGATGCTTGGCAATGCTGTAAGGCAGAGAAAAGATCCAGGAATATAGCTTACCAGGGGGTAAGGAGGGTGGAGAATCATGACGGGAGGCAGGAGCGATGCTGCGGGTGCTGCAGGCTGTGCGCTGCTCTGTGCTGCTAGCTGCTCTGGGCTGTGGGCACTGCGGGCTGTGCGCTTTGTGCTGCGAGGTGGTGAGGTATGGGACATCCTAATGACGTTGGCGGTGTGGGCTTCAAAGAAATGGCTCTTTGAGATCTCAATCTGTGCCTGTGCCACTTTCACAGCCATTTTCCTGAAGTTTGTTGCTTTGGAGACAGCGCAGGCGCAGATAGAGAACTCAGCTCCGAGGTCTATGGCATCCACCTCCACAGCTGTTTGGCGGGAGATCCATGGTGTTCGCCTCTGCAGCCATTTTCCGGGACATCTATGGTGGCTACTTCCGCAGACATTTGCTGGGAGATCCATGGCACCCCCCTCACACCACCCTGGCACCCAAGCTACGGGCCCAAAGCAATGACAGCATCATTCCACTGGTGCTGCCGCTGCAGGAAGTCGGCAACAGCAGTGTCACCAGACTGTGCACCCACCCACCTTATATCCAGAGTCCTGTGATGTCACTCCACCGCCGCAGTGCTCCCCAGTAAGCTAGATTCGCTTTATAAGACGCGTCTTATAAAATGAAAAATATGGTATATAAAAACCAAATATTAATTTATATTATAAAAAAGAGGCCCTTCATAAGATATTATACATTTTTATTGACTTGATCTTATTCTTATGCAATATTAAAATCACCAAGAGAAAAAATGTATGAAAGAATAATAAAAAAAATATATTATGATTAAATTAAAAATGAAAACCTGATAAAAACAAAGACAAACTCTCAGTTGGAAACACACTTCATATGATAAATGGTATATTTTGTGATTTCCTCTGTACTGTGCACAGTTCCATTTGTAACTATTCATCACGGGGAGCAAATTTCTTGCCAATATGACTATTTATTTAGTGTTAAGTGTGACTGCTTCAAGATGTTTAATTTATAGTTTTGCTTCAAAAATATCTACAAACTTTGTACATCACAGTGTGCAGTAAGCTCCCTTGTTGAATTGTTATCAGAAACAGGGATTTCTGATTCTTTCTTTTACTTTTTAGGCTTCCAATTAAACTTAACAATAAAAATATACAGTATAAAAGTTAAACTTTACAAATCCTTTCAAGTACTTTTTTCCTGTTTACCTTTAAGAGACATCTGGAAGAAAAATAGCCCGTTACTGTCATCTTCCCCAATAACCAGCCTCTGCATATTACCTGCAATTTTTCTGCATACTATCACTTTTCTAAACAGTCATAGACTGTTACTAGAGATTAGCGCAATGTTCCTCAACTCCAGTCCTCAAAACCCACCAACAGTGCATGTTTTCAGGATTTCCTTAGCAATGCACAAGTGGTGGAATTATCACTTATGCAAGTGATTACATTTTCGTCTGTGCAATACTAAGGAAATTCCAAAAACATGAGCTGTGGTGAGCCTTGAGGACTGGAGTAGAGGAACACTGGTTAGCGGAGCAATAAACTGCAAAACAACTTCGAATCACATTTCCTGACATTAGAACAATTTGTAATTTGACTTCCAAGAATTGGAAAAATAACCGACCTTCTCCATTTCACACGATGTTGAAAAGTGCAGCACCGAAGGAGTGGGCTCATGGGGCCAGGCATGACCATGCAAGCCTCCCCATAATGCTTTATTGCTATTACATCATATAATATAGGGAAGCCAGTCACTAGGGCCTATAAAATATGAGGGCATGGAAGGCAGAGGCCATTTTAAGATTTTACAACCTAGGGATAGGAGCACATAGCTCATTACATATAAAGGGGAAAAAATAATTAAAATTGATTAGTGCATACTATGACAGTGCTGAATAGCATTTTAAATGAGAGTGATTGCCTCAGTCTTTGTCACGAGGTATGTACTTATGGAACTGGGTCTCCTAGGCTGGCCCTCAGACTCGAGACCCTATGCTGTCCCTTATCTCGGATGTAAGCTTGATGGTAGCCAGGTCCAAGCCCCCAGCATGACCCTGACTCCTGTCTGAGTTCTAATCTTACTCTGCCCACCCTGGGAAGGGCCCAGAAATCCAGTAACAAAACCGCACAGAAACAACACGGATGAAAACTCGTACACACTGCACTAAACACAAAGCAGAGACAATATGTGTACAAGAAATAAAGAAAATAGTAGGAAATGAATGAACAACAGGGGAACTTTCACATCACAGAGAAAAGCAACTGTAGATCACCATGAACTGGATAACCACAAAGACTGGAATCGCTGAAGCCATTTACAGTGACCAAGAACAGGATCTAACACCTTATAAAGGGTGAAGGAGGCTGTGAATAGTCATTAGCAGCCTGAGCTCCTAGCAACCATTCACAAGCCAGCAGGAATTAACTCTTACTGTACTGAAGAGCAGTGAAGCAAAATACAGCCGACGCCCATGACAGGCTGTGAAACTAAGAGATCTTAGGTTGTATGTTCGACTCGAACAATGTTCGATGCCGCCATGACACCCAGCGATTGCAAAGCCGAACATCACATGACAATCTGTGAATAATAATTCAAAGATTTTAGTGATAGGGAAGTGCAGGAGCTGTAGAGTCAGTGTGAGTGTATAGTACCTTGAAGGATATGGGATTTACTGCAGTAACACAACCTGTATAAGGCTATGTGCGCACTAGGCCGTTTTACCCGTGGATTTACCCGTGGTTTTGCTGCGGAAATTTCTTGAGAAATGTTTGTAATCTTCCTGCAGACATTTCCCAGCAAAACCTATGGGAAAAAAAAATATCTGTGCGCACACCGTTTTTTTCTCAAGAAAATTCTTTGTGAAGATTTTCTTGAGAAAATTTCTTGAGAAAATGAGCATGTCACTTCTTTTCCGCAGGTACCTGTGGAATAACCCCCGGTATTTCACTCCATTCACTGTAATGTAATCGCGAAATTCCGGGGGTATACCGCAGGTAGCAAATGATGTGCGGTATACCCCCGGTATAGCCGCGATTTACCTGTGGTAATGTTCATCACTGCCTGAGGTTTTGCAGGAAGTGATGTCATTATGACAAAAGAGGAAGCGGAGCAGAGCAAACACAGACGTCACACTCCCTGGACACCGCACAGAAGCACTTCCGTGCGACCTCCAGGTGCCCGTGCAGTCTGTGTCCCACTCCAGCCTCGCGACTGCCTGCACTGCAGGGTGTCAGTGTCTGCCCGCAGTATCAGCAGCTTGTCACCCTGCAGCGCAGGCAAACACTGACACTCAGCAGTGTGTGCAGCTGCGGGGATGACGAGCGCTGCTGTCAGGAGGTAAGATGAGATCATTACCTGCTGTGATGATCTTCTGCCTCCTGACGTCACCGCTGTCACTGCTGTCTATGCCTGTCTCGTGAGCGGCCCAAGACTGTCACTAGCGGTGACGTCACGAGCTCTCGCGATACTGCTGACAATGCGGCGGGCATAGAAGTCAGTGACAGCGCTGACCTCATAAAATTACATTTTATCTTTCTCATCTATCCATCTTTCTCTCTATCCATTATCTGTCTATCTATCGATTATCTATCTATTATTTATATTATTTATTTCTGTTCAGCATAAAAAAAACGCAGGGACCAACCTGCGGAAAAACCGCGGCAAAACCGCGGCAAAAACGCATGCGTTTTTCTTGCGGATTTGGTGCGGGTTTTTACCGCAGGTGCGGTAATCTTCAACTCCCAGAAGTTTCTCAAGAACTTTTCTTGAGAAAAATCACTTTTCTAGTGCGCACATAGCCTAACAGCATTTTTTTTTTTCAAATTCTTGACACATTTCTGACAAAGGGGCAGTGTATTAACCCCCTATTTTAATTTTGCTACTGAACAAAAATCTCGAAGTCAAGGCTCATGCATTAAGAGAAAGTGTGCTTCCTGTATTGTAGGACAGACCAACCATTAGCTGTATATTTTTGCCTGCCTTCTCTTATTTTTCTACAATACAGCTTCTTCCTAGACACTCACACATATCTCCTGCATTTGTCCAGTGTGTTGTCTAGATATAGCGGGAGGCATACTCTCTTAAGGGTACACATATACAAACATCTCCCAAAATAGTAACCTTTTTTTTCTTTACTTTGAAAACTGCTAGCTTGTTACTTCTCCATAAAAAAGGGATCATTTTTTGGTGGCTTCATAAAAATAAGCCTTTGTAATTGATTAATCAATTTGAAAAAAAAACCCCTGTTTTTGATCCCCAAAAAGGATAACTTTTTCACCCCAGTGGACAAGCTATTTAATTTTAACAAGCAAGACAGGACACATATTTGTTCCCTAATAATAGGTATACATTTTATACAACTTGTGAAAAGTTATTGATTCTTCTTTTGACAAATAACAAAGCTTTTGATGCTTTTGATAAGAATAATTTGAGCCATTCCATGAGAAAACCCACATATTCTTCTGTTTGCTCCATCTGTCCATCTGAGTAACATCAACAAAGTAGGCACCTATAAGCAGGGATCATTTTTTTCCCTCCATATATCCTCCAGTAACAGCAAAGTAGAGGGAAAGGATGAGACATGTTATCACTAGAAATGATCTAACTGATATACAGAGGAATGATTTAAAGTCTATTTTTTCTGAAATTCACATAACATTGTGTTTTGAATCAAAATTTTTGATGCATTTTTTTTTTTTTGCAAGAAGATGCAGATCCCCAAAGGATGCCTCCCGCAGCGGCGGCTCCTATGTTAGCCGCAAACCACAGGTGTCATTATGAATACAAACTCTCTTCTCCCCTGTAAATAACCCCTCTGTCTTTATTGATACCGCCTGGGTCACGGAAACGGGCCTGGCCGCAGTGACATTCCCATCTCTAAACTGGCCCGGTGACGAGTAACTCCCCAGACCCTGTGAATGTGTCAACTTGGCTTCACAAACAGGATTTCGTGCCCACAACCACGGGTACTGTGCGCCTGCAGACTGTATGTTGTAACCATAGCATACTGGCGGCCATTGAGGAGCAACGGGTGTGGCGCCCCTGACCCGGTCAGGCACCACAGAGTATTGCACCCATGCGGGAGCAATGCTTCCAGGTAATCTCCAAAGGCCAGGATGAGGTGCACACACAAACATATAGTGACCAGGCCTCCCACATTACCAGAGGGGACCCTTGGGTAGCCAGAAGGGGTTAACTTTCAATTCCCAGCTGGGGGTGTGTTCAGGGGCTGGTTGCTAGGAAGCAGGGCAGAGAGAGAGAGGTAGAAGGAGTCTGGAGGAAGAAGTTGAAGTGTGAGGAAGCAGGGCAGAGGAGCTCTAGAGTGTGAGACAGGTCCTGAGGAGTGCAGTAGCTGAAAGCGGGGGAGAACGGAGTACCGTGGGTCGGCCTGAAAATCATCCAGAGAGAAGGGTGGCTGAGTACGGAGATCCCGGTATCCGAGCACACAAGGGGAACTAGGTCCCCAGTACAGGCAGCAGATCATCCAGAGCTGCTTAACCTACAGGTGGGGGGGGTACTTCATGCCCTCACCACGACTACACAGAGCTTGAGCCAAGCAGCAATCACCAGGCCCATAAGGGGACAGGGCCAGAAGCCATCCCACCAAGGCCACGCTGCCGGCAGACGAGCCAGAGAGAGGGGAGCAGGGTGGTAACAGCTTCCCTGGAGGGGTCCTACCACGCTTCAAGCAAAGGATCCTCCTAAAACAGAAAGAGTGCAAGGAAGGCGAGTGGACAGCTACCCTCAGAACGGCCTCCTGGAATTCCTGGTTCAACCTGGTTATCACAGTGTCGCCCGGGCATCTCACCGTGACCTCCAAACAGTGAGTAAACACGTTGAAAGACTTCTTGGACTGTGTTTGAGTCATTCTGCGACCTGTGGTCCCACACACATACACCGGGGCCTGGGGCTTGCCTCACTCTCAGGGGGCTAATATACTGACTGCACCCACCATCAGCCCCAGGCATCCCTTAATCTGCAGTGGCGGTCCCCGCTGACCGCAATACTGAGAGTGGCGTCACGACAATCCTAAAAGAAGGTTCCCTACCTGTGACCAGACTGTTCCATCCACGTGGAGTCCCTGAAGGTACTGCACCGACACATACTAGCGGGGCTTCACAACTTCTGGCGTCACGAACAGGATATGGACTAGACCTGTTTAGACAGGTGACCGTGTGCCTCAGAGGTCCGACCGCAAAAATTGAACCGCCGCCATATTGCCATCTTCAAAAGCGCGCGCTGCAGCCCGCGCGAGGGAGAAGAGCACCGCCCACGAAGAGGTGTGGCCGCCCCAGAATCCCCACAATTCGGAGAGCGTACTGACCCAGGAAGTGGAAAGGGGGCGCGCAGATTTTTGAAGAATACGCTGCAGGAGGTAATGCCCCTGGTCAGGGCGACGCAGCCCAAGCGATGCCAGCCCCCGTCGCGCTGGACGCAGCAGCGCCTGGTGCCGGTGCCGCGGTCGCAGCCGCGCCGGCTGAAATCTCCCCCATAATGCCAGTTTCCTTGCTGTATGTCCCAGGAGCGCAATGGCTGCCCCAATACGCCGGTAAAATAGACATGCTGACCGGGTTTAAGAAGAAGATCAACACCCTGCTAGACATGCACGCGATGACTGGTAAGCAGAGGGCCGCTGTGGTGCTGGGACAATTGACTGAAGCAGCAGAATTGGAGGCTGAGTCCTGGACCAATGATGACCGGGGCTCTGTTGAGACCATCTTTGCCAAACTAGCAGCTGCTTTTGAACACCGCACAGAGGGAGAGCTGAGGACGGACTTCTATAACTGCCGTCAGAATCCCCAAGATAGTATAAGAGACTATGCCCTCAGGCTGCAGGCTGCACTACGGGCTCTCAAGCTGGTGGACCCTGTCAGTGATCAGGAAGGAAACCGGATGATGAAGGAACAATTCTTGCGGGGCCTGCTCTCTCCTGAGGATGGGAAGCAGATGAAGCTGTGGTCCCTGGAACACCCTGACGTGGACTTTGCCATTCTGAAAGACAGGGCAGTGAAAGCACTCCAACCTCCTGTGGACACAGACCCCGTCGCACCAGCATGGCCTGCCAGTTCCACGGCTGCAGGAGCGGAATCCTCCTCGCAGACCCTGACAACTGCAAAAGGACTCAACACGTCAGCAGAGACCATAAGTACGCTATCCTCCCAGGTGCAACAGCTCACTAAGGACGTCGCACAAATCCTGAAAGCAATGCAGTTGCCCTCAGACACCAAAGTCCCTCATCGGATCCTGCTAGCTGACAACCCAGAGGACGTCCCTTGGATGCGGAGGAGAAGAGGTCCCCCAACCCGAGGCAGGAGCAGTGATCGCTATGACTCATCTGGACAACCCATCTGTCGTCGTTGCCAGGAGGCAGGACACTATGCAAGGGCCTGTCCTTTAAACGAGCCAAACCTGGGGCCGGGGGCCAGTCCTCAGGATTAAGAAGATCAGGCCCAAGTCGCTGCTGTGATCAGTACGTGGGTGGACGTCCTGTCCTGTCCATCGTCCTGGACGGGATCCCTACCCCGGCGTTATTGGACACCGGCTCTCAGGTCACCACGATCCCGTATGTCCTTTATCGGAGGTTTTGGTCGGACGACGATCTCCGACCACCGGACCCCTCCCTCACCATCTATGCTGCCAACGGACAACCTATAGACCAGATCGGGGTCAAAGAGGTAACCATAAAGGTGGGAAGGCAGGAAATGAAGGGACAAGGACTGATTGTTGTGGACACTGATATTAGAGAAAGGAACCCGCAAATGATTTTAGGCACTAATGTCATAGAAAATTGCCTAGGGGAAGTGTTGTTGTTGCTTCACCAGATTGTTGAAGGTGCTGAGGGCAGGTCGCAAAGAGCCTTGCAAAAGGAGATCCGAATCATTCTGAGGAAGCAACAGGTAAAACAGACTGGCGGTGAGATTGGTAGTGTACGGGTGATGGATGCTAACCCCATTGTGATACCCCCACGGAGTGAAATGATGATGTGGTGTAGAGCAGCGGTAGGTCTCAGAGGACAAGATTACCAGGCTGTACTAGAGCCCACTCATTCAGACCACTGGCCCACGATTCTGACAGCCAGGGGGGTAGTTGATGTACACAAGGGACGAGTGCCTGTACGAGTGTTGAACTGTGGGGAGGAGGAAGCCAGACTACCAAGGTACGCTACCATAGCCAAACTGTTTACATGCTCAGATGACGCCATAACCCCTGTAGGTCCCCTGACACAAGCTGACTCAAAAGAGGGCGAGACCTCCCAAAAGCAGTTAGAGGATTGGTGCCAGAAACTACACGTGGGGACTGACTCTACACCCGACTACCAGAAACATGGGGTTTACAGGGTCGTGCAGGAATACGAGCAGGTCTTTAGTAAGAACCCACTAGACTTTGGTAGGATCAAAGGGGTGCAACATCACATACCCACAGGCAGTCATCCTCCCATTAAGGAAAGACATAGGCCTATTCCACCAGCCCATTACCAGCGCACAAAGGACATGCTGAAGGACATGAAGGAGGCAGGCGTCATAAGGGACAGTTGTAGCCCCTGGGCGGCTCCCCTGGTCCTGGTAAGAAAGAAGGATGGCACGATGAGGATGTGTGTGGATTATAGACGGATAAATCAGATAACACACAAGGATGCCTACCCTTTGCCAAGGATAGAGGAATCCCTCGCTGCCTTGAAAGCCTCTAACTACTTTTCTACCCTAGATCTTACTAGTGGCTACTGGCAAGTATCTGTAGCAGAAGAAGATCGGGAGAAGACGGCCTTCACCACCCCAATGGGCCTCTGTGAGTTCAACAGCATGCCATTTGGACTCTGCAATGCCCCCGGGACCTTCCAGAGGCTTATGGAATGCTGCCTAGGGCACCTCAACTTTGAAACCGTCCTGCTCTACCTGGATGATGTCATCGTGTACTCCAAGACCTACGAGGACCACCTGAAACACCTGGCTGAAGTCTTTGAAGCACTATCCCGATATGGAATGAAGCTGAAACCATCCAAGTGCCATTTACTGAAGCCAAAGGTCCAGTACCTAGGTCACGTGGTCAGTGCAGAAGGAGTAGCACCGGACCCAGAGAAGGTCACAGTCATCCAGGAATGGCCCACACCTACTACCGTCCGGGAGGTACGTCAGTTCCTTGGCTTGGTAGGCTACTACAGAAGGTTCATCAAGGGCTACACGAAAATGGCAGCGCCTTTGCAAGAGCTCCTGGTAGGCCACCCAAAGAAGAGAGGAAAGATCTCCGGCCCGCCATTTCACTGGGGAGAAGCAGAAGAACACTCCTTCAGACAAATGAAAGGGGCCTTGACGGGTGAAGAGATCCTAGCCTACCCTGACTACGGTCTGCCATTTGTACTGTACACAGATGCCAGTAATGTGGGACTGGGAGCAGTGCTTTCACAGGTGCAGGGAGGCAAAGAGCGTGTGATTGCTTACGCCAGCAGGAAGCTCAGGCCTACTGAAAGAAACCCGGAGAATTATAGCTCATTCAAGCTAGAGTTCCTGGCCATGGTATGGGCTATCACAGAGCGGTTCAAGCACTACCTGGCAGCCACCAAATTCACTGTCTTCACGGACAACAACCCCCTGACCCACTTGGATACTGCTAAATTGGGTGCCATGGAGCAGCGTTGGGTAGCCCGACTGGCGAATTATGACTTTACTGTCAAGTATCGAGCTGGCCGCAAGAACGGCAACGCAGATGCTCTGTCCAGGATGCCTCACCTAGCAGACGAGGGTGAAGATGTAGATGATCTTGAAGAGATTGAGCTGCCAGCGTTCCATCGCCATGGAGCAAAACAGTGTCGGCAGTCGCGTGCCAACCGCCAAGAGGTGACCCTGAACCCACTACCTCACTACAACTGGAAGGAGACCCAGGAAAATGATCCAGCGGTAGGCTTGGTAAAGAAACTGATCAGCCAGCCGGGCGCCAGCCTTGACAAAGGAGCCCCACCTGAGGCACAGGAGAGGGGTCGATTATTCATCTATCAAGACAAACTTTACAGGAGCATCATTGACCCGAGGACGCATGAGAAGGTGTGGCAAGTGATTGTACCACAGAAGGATACGAGGATGGTGCTAGAAGCCTATCACAATGGTGCAGGCCACTTTGGTTGGAAGAAACTGGAGGCCCTACTTAAAGTAAGATTCTACTGGGTGGGCATGAGATCTGCCCTCGAGAAGTGGTGTCGAAACTGCGGGCCCTGCAATCTTAGAAGAAAAGACCAGCACAGCCAGAGAGCACCACTCCAGCCAATCCAAACTAAACGGCCCCTGGAGATCGTGGCCCTGGACCATGTAAAGTTGGCACCCAGCAGACAAGGCTACAACTACGCTCTCACTATGGTTGACCACTACTCCAGATTCCTGGTGGTAGTACCAGTCAAGGACTTGACAGGTCAAACTGCAGCCAAAGCTTTCCAGACACACTTCTGTCGACCACATGGCTATCCAGATCAAGTGCTCACTGACCAAGGACCAGCCTTTGAAGCTGAAGTGTTTAAGGAGTTTTGTAACCTATACGGCTGCCAGAAGATCCGTACTACGCCTTACCATCCTCAGACCAATGGCATGTGTGAGAAGATGAACCACATCATTCTCGACCTTCTGAAGACGCTCCCACTAGAAGAACGAAGTCAGTGGCCGGAAAAACTGCCCGATCTAGTGGACATGTATAACAACATCCCTGTGAGTTCCATGAACTGCACACCGGCATACCTGATGAGGGCCAGACCAGGGAGATTGCCAGTAGATCTGGAAATGGGAGTTGAGACCCCTGAAGACCATCTACAAGGTGCTGATTGGGATTCCAACCGCCAAGCCCAATACAAGAAAGTACAAGAGTGTGTGGAGCGAAGCCTGACTCAGCAGCGTGAGAAACAAGAAAAGGCCTACAATCGAAAAGCACCTGCTGTTCCTTTGATGCCAGGAGATATAGTTCTCAAGAGAAAGAGAAGACGTCATAAACTTGACAATCACTGGGAAGAAGAATCCTATACTGTGTTACCATCGACGCTTAGCAATGAAAAGACATGCCTTATCAGCAAAGATGGAGGAAAAACAACAGCTGTCGTTTCTAGAGATCGCTTAAAGAAATGTCCTGAACAACTAAGAATCCCTGAAGAAATTCCCAACCCTTTGCCAGTTCAAGAACCAAAAGAAAAGATGATCCATACTGTACTTGGAGATTTTCCAGCAAGTTGGCCTCAATACAATGGAGCAGTAGTTATTCCGGTTATTACATTCCCTCAATCTGGAGAAGTAAGAGAACCAGAAGAACCTGTTCAGAACCTGGAAGAGCCAAATGTAGCTGAAGCAGAAGACCATGCACTGGTATCAATACCTAGTACACCTATTATTCACATTGAGACACATATATCGGGTGGGAGGACACAACCTCAGACAGATGACAGTATAGTACTGCGTAGATCAACCCGCAGCAACTTTGGTCAGCTCCCATTACGCTATAGAGAAAGTACAGTTTAGTTCAAAGTGACCGTATGAAATGTAATGTTTAACCTGTTTACAGTTAAGTAACGTTTAAGTGAAATGTGCCCACAAGGACTATTGTGAGACCTCTTTAAAATGTTTTCTTTGCACTAGTTTACGTGCACTTTAAAAATGGACCATCGGTTATGAACTGGCTTTAACCACAAACTTTTGCATTGTAAAAAGTTACCTCCTTGGTATCAACCTCAGAGTCTGCCTGTTGAGGGGCATGGCTCTGCACCAACAAGGGGGCACGCCTGTTTATGGGGCCTGCCCTCCAACACTCGGAAGCGGGTACGCCTGTTTATGGGGCCTACCTTACACCACTCTCCTCAGGAGAGGAAGATTGGAGGAAAGGTCTGGGGAATGTGATGGCCCAGCCCTGGTCACCAAAAGGACCGGCGACCTACCTCCTGGAGGTTTTTGGGTGGGGTTCGGACATGTGGGTGGTTGGTGGCGGAATGGTACCTGGCATGTTTAAATGTAAATAATTGCCCCTGTGTGGGAAAAGTTTGTATTTACCTTTTCTCTTGTCTTTGCAGCCCGAGGACGTGCTGATGATAACTAAGGGGGAATGTGGCGCCCCTGACCCGGTCAGGCACCACAGAGTATTGCACCCATGCGGGAGCAATGCTTCCAGGTAATCTCCAAAGGCCAGGATGAGGTGCACACACAAACATATAGTGACCAGGCCTCCCACATTACCAGAGGGGACCCTTGGGTAGCCAGAAGGGGTTAACTTTCAATTCCCAGCTGGGGGTGTGTTCAGGGGCTGGTTGCTAGGAAGCAGGGCAGAGAGAGAGAGGTAGAAGGAGTCTGGAGGAAGAAGTTGAAGTGTGAGGAAGCAGGGCAGAGGAGCTCTAGAGTGTGAGACAGGTCCTGAGGAGTGCAGTAGCTGAAAGCGGGGGAGAACGGAGTACCGTGGGTCGGCCTGAAAATCATCCAGAGAGAAGGGTGGCTGAGTACGGAGATCCCGGTATCCGAGCACACAAGGGGAACTAGGTCCCCAGTACAGGCAGCAGATCATCCAGAGCTGCTTAACCTACAGGTGGGGGGGGTACTTCATGCCCTCACCACGACTACACAGAGCTTGAGCCAAGCAGCAATCACCAGGCCCATAAGGGGACAGGGCCAGAAGCCATCCCACCAAGGCCACGCTGCCGGCAGACGAGCCAGAGAGAGGGGAGCAGGGTGGTAACAGCTTCCCTGGAGGGGTCCTACCACGCTTCAAGCAAAGGATCCTCCTAAAACAGAAAGAGTGCAAGGAAGGCGAGTGGACAGCTACCCTCAGAACGGCCTCCTGGAATTCCTGGTTCAACCTGGTTATCACAGTGTCGCCCGGGCATCTCACCGTGACCTCCAAACAGTGAGTAAATACGTTGAAAGACTTCTTGGACTGTGTTTGAGTCATTCTGCGACCTGTGGTCCCACACACATACACCGGGGCCTGGGGCTTGCCTCACTCTCAGGGGGCTAATATACTGACTGCACCCACCATCAGTCCCAGGCATCCCTTAATCTGCAGTGGCGGTCCCCGCTGACCGCAATACTGAGAGTGGCGTCACGACAATCCTAAAAGAAGGTTCCCTACCTGTGACCAGACTGTTCCATCCACGTGGAGTCCCTGAAGGTACTGCACCGACACATACTAGCGGGGCTTCACACGGGCACCATGTGTCATCCAGTAGTATGGATGTATCTGCCCTTCATGGGCTGGGTGGCAGTTTGGTGCCAGGAGCTGCTCCCGCCCCCTGCAGCAGAAGACTAAAAACTAAACTTACCCAAGAGGAATGGCCCGCCTCCTCGGGAAGTGAAGAGGTATGGGTTGATTGCGCTGTCAGTTTCTAGAGGCAGCATGGTGAGCAGCAACCTGAGTACCCAGGAGCATGGGATGGAAGCGACACGCTCCCCTGGTCGACCCGTAGATGTACCGGTGCCGCAAGCATTCATCGCCCCAGAGCTTTTGGAGGAAGAAGTGAGGCACCTGGAAGCCCAACTGCTGGAGCTACAAGCGGGAGCTGTACGGAGGGGGCAAGCGACCTTGCAAAGAGTTGTGGCGGAAGACTGTGTCCACAAGGAAGTGACAACGCCGACCCCGGAGGGAAGAAAAGCTGGCACCTACGAGGTTCCCAAAACACTGGCACCTGGGCTTTGGGAACTGGAGGTGACGACCTGGTGGGACCACTTGGAGCACCCCCATCTCTTGCACCCAGCCGTGGTAGACAGAGCCTGGCCTGGGACGCGATGGCCAACAGGGGGAGAAAGCTGGAGGCTCCCCTGGAACCCACCCTGTCAGTGGGCATTATCAATGTGGCCTGTGAGCAGCAGCTCCAGAAACTGCTAGCCAAGCAAAAGGAGCGCCAGGCTCGGCATTATGCCCTGGAAGCCCGTAACCAGACCTCCAAGCATCGGTGCCATAAAAGACAACCCACGGAGTGAGGACCGCTGAGGAACGGCGTTGTGGTCAACTTTGACTTGGAGCGGGGGTGGGGGTTCATCGGGGAGTATGGGATGATGAAGGACATATTTGTCTCACAGTGGGATGTTGAATCCCACCTCAGCAAGGAGCACCCAGAACGGGACCTGTACCTGTACACTCGCCAGAAGGGGGAGATGGGGTAGTATGCCCTGGCTAAAAGGTACCATAGGTGACTAAGGATTTACCCCTGTCTAGCCACGGAGGGTATGACACTGTAAGTTTTTGGGCACTCCCTTTCCACGTCAGCTTGCCCTTTTCCCGTCCCTGCTGGTATAGGATAAACCTAAATGAAGTACCAATCGATGATCGGAACAAAATATGATGAAGAGGGTTGGAAATGATGCCGTAAAATAAAAACACCAAGGAGAGAGTACAGAAGATAATGCACCCAATCCTCAAAAGTCCTGTGGGTAAACCACCACGGGTACAAAGAACTGCAAAAACCAGGTAAGAGATGGTACAAGTTGAAATATGAGTCCATACAAATATAATCCTATATTAAAGTACAGCAACGAATAGACACAATATTCCATATGATGCCTAGGTATGTATGCAGCCCAAGATACACAGCTTTATAAATTTTACCACTCCACATAGCTTGCACATAGCTCGGTCAAGAGGGAAGAGTAATGACAAACTCATAACCCTAAAAAAACAGACACCAACCAGTCTCAAATTCAAACAAAAGGAAAACTCATTACTTCCCAGTGTGATGCAGGTTTCTCAACCTTGCCTTGCCTCAACACGTTTTCCCTTCCCATGTAAAGGTTTATGGACTAGAGTAGTAGGCATAGTGTCACGCTTCCCGGCTCCCCTGCTAGGCTCCCCGGCTCCCCTGCCATGCTCCCCGGCCCCTCTGCCTTGCTTACCGGCTCCCCTGCCACGCTTCCCCGCTCCCAGGTCGCGCTCCGCCGCTCCCGTGCCAGGCTTCCCGGTCCCCCGCTCCACAGCCTTCCTGCTCCATCGCCTGCGGTCCCCAGGCAGCCCGGTCCCCGCTCCCGGCGCCTGTCGGCAACTTGGCTTCAGCCCGGCTCCCCTGCTTCCCACTCACCGCTCCCTCCTCTGGCTTCTGGCACCCGGGCCTCGCGCATGCGCATTAGGGTGCGCGCGCGCGGTCATTGACCCTCTCTTAAAGGGCCAGCACCTAGAAACAGGAAATTGCATAGACAGGTACAGGGTATAATAAGATTCACCTTCCTGGTGGGCGGGGCCTGTTCTACGTGTTTAGCAAGCTAGTGTTCAGGTCCCCTATTGCTTTGCCTTGTGCTTTGCCTGTATTAACCCTGTCCTGTCTCGTAGAGCCTGTCCTGCCACGCCAGCCGCTCCGAACCACGCTCATTCCCGTACCCTGGCGGTGACTTCGGCGGATGTTCCACCACCTCTGCAGCTCCGCTAGTCTCCAGTCCCTGGCTCCGTTTGGTGACCCGTCCCATCGCTCAGCAGGTTCCGGATCCTGCCTGACCTTACCACCTGGCCTCGGACTCTGAGCCTCGTCACCCGGACTACCGTCCTGAACTCCATCCACCTTTCCTGTTCCCCTACGGACTGTCTGACTACCACCAGTGCTTTGGCTACCATGCACCCAGACCCTCTGGTGGGGTGACCTGCCTGGCTGCCTCCTCAAGGGAAACCGGTGTACGGCCCAGAGGTTCCACCACCCGGATGTAACACATAGGATCCTGGTGGCAGATGGTCCATGGCTGTGAGACATGTCATATCCTCCATGGCTAGGCAGGGTTAAATCCCCTTAGTGTTCACCTAGGGTACACCTTAGCCTTGATATACCTGCCCCAGATGTTTTGCATCTTATACGCAGCTGATTTTTATATTTTGTGTATTTGGTGTTTATTACAATAGCACTTTTAGAAATATATTTATTTAGAAAATGGAATTGATGAGTTGTTCAATACTTATTTCATCCACTATATATGCATGTAGACAAAGGCAGAAGTTAGTTATGATAAACAAATCTCCAGAAATTCCAATTGAACAGTTCGCTCAATTTTGGCCCAAAGGACTGCTTGGGGAGTTATGGCAGTAGGACAAGTGACTGGTGGGGTTTTTCTCTACAACCCTTTCCAATTCAGTACGACAGCTGACTGGCCATTTCATTGAATCCCAACATAAATGGGAATCAAGAGACTCAAAATGTTTTGCAAAACTTGAAGCAAATTAAATTTGCCTCAAACTGACTCTATCATCTCTATAAAGGATATGTATGAATTTTGCCTAACTTTGATTTTTTATTTTTTTTTTTTTTAGAAGGAATTATGTATTCAAGACTTTGAGTGTAAAATTTAGCCTTGATCTTTTTATGTATTTTTCTTTTAATTTAGCTGTAATAAAACTAAAAATAGCATATGTCATATCATATTGCAGTTATGTTTCTTTAGTAGCACAACATTTATGGAAAAAAACCCATCAATTTTATGGTTTTAATTATTCATAGCATTGATCCCATTATTTATCATTTGAAATAAAAGAATAAATTACTGCACCATTTTGACCCCCAAAAGAAGTGGAACTGTAACAAAATGGTCCTCAGTAGTGTGATGTTAGTCACTACTTACGGGTAGCATGGATGGAAGAGTAGTCAGGAAAGCTGGGTTCTGGTAACAGGAGGACATGTGTGAGCACAAGGAATAAGCAAAGGCATAGTTCAGTCAGTATCTGAGGGTCAGAAATCCAGGAGAGCATGTAATATGTTCAGGGAGAAGATAGAGATGTGGTCAGGTAACGGTCCAAGTTCAGAAGGCAGGAGGTCATGACAGTAACAGGGAGCGGACAGAGAGAAGTCAAATAACAGTCCGAGGTCAGAAAGTAAAGATCATAACGCTAACTGAGACACAAGCCAACAGCACAACTGCAGAACTATAGAGTACAACTGGCAACGTTCTGGGTGAGCAATGCATGCGCAGTAGAGAAGCCAGAGCAATTACCAGGAAGGTGGAACACTTAAGAGATCAGCAACAACAGAAGAATCGTGACAAGTAGCAGTCCCAACAGAGGTTTAATTGAACCGTTGGTTCTTTCTTCATAGACTCTGATTTTTTTCACAACTAGTCCTAGTTACAGAACATATGATAATGTCATACATTTCACTCCAAGGACTCTGGAAGCCGTAAAACACAAGCAGCTGTAAGAAAGAGAACTTTGGCACGACCTAACTATTAGTTAGCACAGCGATTGATTGGGACATTTGATGCTAGAGCTTGTATCTTTTGCTACTGTATGAAGTCAGGTGTCAGACAATGCCGTGACATGTTAGAAGTTAATATTTATCTCCACTTAATAGCCTTAGCTCTCCATTTAAATAGTTTCACAACAAGACTTTTTTATATACAACCTGCAATTAAGATTTATGACCCTGGTGGCTGTTTGAATGCAGTTTTCTTGCTGTGTTGGACATGCAGGGCTTAATGTTTTCAGGACTCCTGTGGACTGTCTGAGAAACCATCACCCAAGATTAATGATGTGATTACTTTATGGGTTCATCTATATATATTCCTACTGTTTTGTGTGGTTG
This sequence comes from Anomaloglossus baeobatrachus, assembly GCF_048569485.1. Classification (NCBI taxonomy): domain Eukaryota; kingdom Metazoa; phylum Chordata; class Amphibia; order Anura; family Aromobatidae; genus Anomaloglossus; species Anomaloglossus baeobatrachus. The sequence goes on from NC_134354.1 coordinate 60,445,313, forward strand.
TCATAACCTTTATTAGAAAGCAAGAACAGTTTATGGTCAAAGTGACACTTGCATGATGAAGTCTAACGATATAACAGAGGTGCCCGTAAAGAGCAGGAGAAGACCCTTAACCAACTTGGAGATATGGCTCATCACGCTGCTTGTTATGTTCATCTGTGTTTGTATCGGGTTAATAGTGTTTGCTTGGATTGCAGTTACAGATCTACGCTCAGGTAAGATTCCTTAAAATGCTGGGTTTTAGCAGTGTCTCCTTTTTTTACACTTGTCCACCAAAGAGGTGTACCATTACTAATTTTATGTTTATAAGATATATAATACTGATAATACGAATCTGTATAAATATATATATATATATATATATATATATATATATATATATATATATATATATATATATATATATACAGTATATATATATATCAAATATTGCATACTGATGTCATAACCTGACAAATATCCAGAGGTGAGCGTCACCACATAGTAGATAGCTTATCTCGTCTTAGTGAAAAGACCTTTCACACTTTGCTTTTCCAAGAAATGTTGTCACCGGCATCCTTTGCTGATTGATTGTCATTAAATTCTACCACTTTCTTTAAGGAAAGGGTCTTCCTCATACATTATACTATGTGTATTATATTGCAGCAGTTTGCATGGACTTAGTTTTATTGGTCCTGTAGTTCTCAAGTCTAAAAGTCATGATTTATGGATATACTATAGAAAGAACCCATGTGACAATTTCTGAGGCCATGAAAATTATTTTATCACCTATGCAATATTAAGGAAAACCTGAAAACATCACCATGACTTCAGAACAAGAAATTGAGTTGAGAAATACTAATATAGTTAAAGGATGCATAACCCAACATGTTTATTGATAACTAGAAGGTGGCCCGATTCTACGCATCGGGTATTCTAGAATTTACGTATTGTGTAGTTCATGTATGATTTTTGTTATATATATATATATATATATAGATGTTGTTGTGTGTAGTTACTAAGTGTTTGTGTAGGGGCTGTACATGTTCTGGGTGTTGTCTGGGTGTGATGGGGGGTGAGAGCAGTGTTGTTTGTGTGTTGCGTTGTTTGTGGAGCGCTGTGTGTGTAGCGTTGTGTGTGTGTGTTGCGCGGTTTGTGTGTGTGTGGTGTGTTTTGGGGGAGGTATGTTTTGTGCAATGTGTGTGTTGTGCGGTATGTGCGTATATTTGTGTGTGCAGCGTTGTCTGTGTGTGGGTGTCTGTGTAGGGCAGTTGTTTGTGGTTCCCAGTGTGTGTGTGTGGTGTGTTGTGCAGTGCGCGCGCGCGTGTGTGTGTGTGTGTTGGGGGGAGGTGTGCACTTCCCATCGTGCTCCATCCCCCATGCAGCGCACTCCCCATCGTGCTCCATCCCCCATGCAGCGCACTCCCCATCGTGCTCCATCCCCCATGCAGCGCACTCCCTATCATGCTCCATCTCCCATCCTGCGCACTCCCAAACGTGCTCCATCCGCCATGCTGCGCACTCCGAAACGTGCTCCATCCCCCATGCTGCGCACTCCCAAACGTGCTCCATCCGCCATGCTGCGCACTCCCCATCGTGCTCCATCTCCCATGCTGCGCACTCCCAAACGTGCTCCATCCGCCATGCTGCGCACTCCCAAACATGCTCCATCCCCTATGCTGCGCACCCTCCATCGTGCTCCATCTCCCATCCTGCGCACTCCCAAACGTGCTCCATCCGCCATACTCCGCACTCCCCATCGTGCTCCATCCCTCATGCAGCGCACTCCCCATCGTGCTCCATCCCCTATGCTGCGCACCCCCATCGTGCTCCATCTCCCATGCTGCGCACTCCCAAACGTGCTCCATCCGCCATGCTGCGCACTCCCAAACGTGGTCCATCCGCCATGCTGCGCACTCCCAAACGTGCTCCATCCGCCATACTCCGCACTCCCCATCGTGCTGAATCCCCCATGCTGCGCACTCCCAAACGTGCTCCATCCGCCATGCTGCGCACTCCCAAACGTGCTCCATCCGCCATGCTGCGCACTCCCAAACGTGCTCCATCCGCCATGCTGCGCACTCCCAAACGTGCTCCATCCGCCATGCTGCGCACTCCCAAACGTGCTCCATCCGCCATGCTGCGCACTCCCAAACGTGCTCCATCCGCCATGCTGCGCACTTCCAAACGTGCTCCATCCGCCATGCTGCGCACTCCCAAACGTGCTCCATCCGCCATGCTGCGCCAGCATCAGCCTCTCTACCCGCAGCATCAGCCTCTCTGCCCGCAGCATCAGCCTCTCTGTCCCCAGCATCAGCCTCTCTGTCCCCAGCATCAGCCTCTCTGTCCCCAGCATCAGCCTCTCTACTCCCAGCATCAGCCTCTCTCATCCCAGCATCAGCCTCTCTGTCCCAAGCATCAGCCTCTCTGTCCCCAGCATCAGCCTCTCTGTCCCCAGCATCAGCCTCTCCTCTCTGTCCCCAGCATCAGCCTCTCTCCTCCCAGCCTTCCCCAGCATCAGCCTCTCTCCTCCCAGCCTCCACCAGCATCAGCCTCTCTCCTCCCAGCCTCCCCCAGCATCAGCCTCCCCCAGCATCAGCCTCTCTTCTTCCAGCCTCCCCCAGCATCAGCCTCTCTCCTTCCAGCCTCCCCCAGCATCAGCCTCCCTCTCCCAGCCTTCCCCAGGATCAGCCTCTCTCCTCCCAGCCTCCGTCCTCCCAGCCTTCCCCAACATCAGCTTTCCCCTCCCAGCCTCCCTCAGCATCAGCCTTCCCCAGCATCAGCCTCTCTCCTCCCAGCCTCAGCCTCTCTCCTTCCAGCCTCCCCCAGCATCAGCCTCTCTCCTTCCAGCCTCCCTCAGCATCAGCCTCCCCTTCCCAGCCTTCCCCTGGATCAGCCTCTCTCCTCCCAGCCTCCTTCCTCCCAGCCTCCTTCAGCATCAGCCTTCCCCTCCCAGTCTCCCCCAGCATCAGCCTCCCCCTCCCAGCCTTCCCCAAGATCAGCCTCTCTGCTCCCAGCCTCCTCCAGCACGCCGTGCTCCTCTGCCGACACTCACACACACGATCGCATCCACTCACACACACGATCGCATCCACTCACACACACCCGATCCCGACACTCACACACACCCGATCGCATACACTCACACACACAGACACTGACGATATCGCACATACGCGCTCACAGTCACAACATCCGGAGATACCACATGCTTCTGGCCATGTGATCCTCTGTCAGGTCCTGGAAGGTCACAACAGCACAGTATCGAGGCCGAGAAGCAAGCGATATCGCCGGATGCTGTGAGTGTGTGGATGCGATGTGATGTGTGTGTGATGTGTGTGTGAGGTGTGTGTGAGGTGTGTGTGAGAGTGAGTGTGAGAGTGAGTGTGAGCTGATGTGTGTGTATGTGTGTGTGCGTGTGCGTGTGGATCTTCCGCCGCTACAGGACCCCGATGCGCTTGTAACCATGCCAACGTATCCCGTCCCCCGCTCGCACGGGAGCCCACACCACTCCCGTGCGAGCGGGGGATGGGGGACGGGGGGGGGGGGGAGTACAGTACTCACCCCCCTTAACAGCCGTGTCAGTTCGGGGAATGCGCGGGGGTGGGTGGGCGGGGCCAGAGCTAACGTGCATTGCGTGAGGGGGGCGGGGCGTGGCGTGGCCGAATTGCCAATGCCTGCAGGGTGCCGGGGCGAGAGGCCAATCTGTGGGGGGGGCGGAGGCTGGGCGAGCGGCTGGCCAATCCGTGTGGGGGCGCAGCCTGGGCGAGCGGCCAATCGGTGTGGGGGAGCGGGGCCATGGCGAGCCCAGCGGCCAATCAGCTTTGTGTCACCGTAAGGACACAATGTCACCGGAAGGACACAATTTTGAAGCATGACAGACAGACTGACAGACAGACAGACAGACAGACAGACAGAATAAGGCAATTATATATATAGATGAGTAAATATATTCGAGGAAAATCAAGTTTGCTTTGAATAAACCAAAAATTTGGATTCTGTATAATCTGAACTTTTTGCAAAGTGATTTCCAAAAATCCAGAAAAAGGTCAGCTGGCCAGTAACTGATTTTCTGGATTAAATAGGTGGTTCCCTCTTTTCATCACTGACCACATCGATATTATGTTGAGAAACAAGGTTTCTCTCAAATATCTTGTGTTGTCAATAGTACCTGTGAGTGGTGCTATTGCGGTCCGCTTACCCCCTTTGCGTGACCCCCGGGCTCCATGACCTCTGATGTCCAGTGATGTCACGTCAATTGAGGTGGTCTGCAGTCTTCCTGAGTGACTGGACTGTGGGCAGAGTTTTACCACTCGTCATAGCCCAGAGTCACAGCCCAGCATCTTGCGTGAGCTCTTCAGTGAAGGAGGGAGCACTGCCCTGGGCTGCAATGAGCGGTGAAATGCCACCCACAGCTCAGTCACTCAGGAAGACTCCTGCCCACCCCAGTTGATGTGACATCACTGGACATCAGAGGTCATGGAATCAGGGAGTCACGCAAAGGGGGTGAGCGGTCCGCAATAGCACCGCTCACAGGCACTATTGGCAACACAATGTATTTGAGAGAAACCTTGATTCTGAACATAATGTCGATATAGCCATATAGCCAGTAATGAAAAGGGGTGAACCACCCCTTTAATTTAGGGCCAGTAAGTGGTTAAAAAATAAATACTCATCTCACCCTAGCCCTCATCTGTGACCTCTGCAAATGTCTCAGCTGGATCCTTTGTGCAGTTGACATCCATGGGTCCCGTCTTCTTTCTTCATTGGATAATCAGTGATATGCATGGGGCTTATTTCCCCTTATTGTCTTTGAGATGTAACCCAACAGATAGTATTTTGTGAACTTATCTGTTGTACTTTCCTATCATGATCTACTATTCATATCTCTTTTCTTCTTAGATTGCATTTTTTATTTTGTAATAGATATGGTGTAATTTGATTCATAAGACTTGGTCAAGTGGTCACCTCCATAGCTGTTAGATAGGAGCCCACCAACCTAACTCCTGTGGGATTGGAACGAGGAAGTAGTCACGGGCAAGGGACGCTTCAGCACTCCTCTAATGGTGGTCAATGCCCCGACCACTTCCACAGAGCAAGAGGGAAGGGATTGGTTGTGGTGATCCTGGTAGGGTATATGGTCTGTCTGTGTGCAAGCCATACATGTCATCGTGCCAACCAGAATTCTTCCACACGATACTTACAACACATCTGTGAGCACAATACTTGAACATGTTTATGTACAGCACAATCGACTTTAAGGCAAACTTTCATGTGAGATTGCCCCATCACTCCTTGTACTACTGCTGCCAATTGTCCATCCTCCTCGTCACTGCCTGACACCACAGGCCCAAATGATAAAGTACCTGTTCACCCTTGGGCTATGCCAAGCCTCCTCTTGAGGACTAGTACCACTGGAGTTAGTCCACTAACCATAAAACTTCTGTAGATGTCAGGCCTGGTACTCATCACTTGGGAATAGTGGTGATCCTCTACTCATACCCGACTGGAACCCTTCCTGTTTACTCTCTGTCCAGTTAACCATGAAAGTCAGGTCCCAGCTGCCACAGACACCCACTTTCTGTGATCTAAACTATCTGTCAGGCCTGTACACTTCTACAACTCACTATACTACCCACTAGTTCAGTTTTCCTGCTTGGGTGTCAGCGGTACCTAGTGGTAGCCTGACACAAGGATTCCAAAATGCATAGAATAATAAAATCACAATATTGATCTCCATCTGATCTCCTCTTCATTTTACACGGCAGTGAAGGAATTAACCCTTTTACCTCTCTTGCTTCATCCAAGAAGGCATTAGTGATATTCATGATATGTGGATAAGCTGACCCATCCCTTTTCCTTGAGGTGTATTAAAATGAATGGGAAACTACGTAATACATGGTCCTACACTGTCAATCAGAGTTGAAGCTATATTTGCATTGTTTTCTTTGCATAACTCATATAAGGAGATGTATTAACTTAAAAAATGGCTTATTTCTTCTACAAATGCCCCATTCTAGTTCAATGACTTTGTCTAATATTAGAATTCACTCATTTTCAAGGAGAATGAGCTAAAATTCAATGCAACAGTAAATATAGTGATTAAATTAAAGTTTCTGGATGAAAGCAACTAAAGTTTGTAGTCTTATATCATTTTTTCACCCAACCTCCTTGTGAATTTTATATTAATCATTAAGTTGGTACAACTCGATATTTTATACAAACTTAACCAAGCTTAATTGTTCTCAACTTCATAAAGGGGCATTTCAGAATGTTAGGGAAGGAATTCTTTCTTCTTCGGATGCGGTAGAGTCATTTATCTGAAAGATCTAATGGATACTTTCTCTTTGTCCAAAAACTAATATCCTCTAGTTTAAGCTGTTATGAAGGGTACTCTTCAATGTATAACTCTTAGAAACTGTCTCTGGCAGCTGACTTAAATAAACCAGTTCAAGGATTCGGTGACACCATTTGTCTATTTCTTGCACAAGCTCCGCTAATGAACACTATTGGAAACTATCATGAAAGAGGTTTTCTGTAATGTATGACAGTGTCATGTTTTCAGGTGTCAAATAGAATATAAATACATGTTCTATACTTTTTTTATACATTGCTTCCTTTCATGTAGTAAAGCTTTACTTTCAAATATATTGATGATTTATTTAAACATTTTGAACGATATTAATGGAACATGGTCTCTGAAATGTAAAGAATTATCCACTTTTCGTAAGAATTATTTTTACATGCATGTAATTAGAGTTTCGAATTATTTTTGCTATTAGGTTTCATCACAATTTTAATTTGTTTGCTCTCTATAGCTTAAGTGTTGCTCTGTCTATTGTTGGCTACAGAGTTTAATAGATTCAAAGTTTTTAAGGTTCAAACTTCAAAGAAGTCAATCAAGTTCAACCTATTTCCTTATATTTTGACAAGAGGAAGGAAAAAACCTCATGAGGCAGACAAAAATCTCCATATTAGGGGAAAAATTCCTTCCCGACTCCACATACGGTAATCAGACTAGTCTTTTGGATCAATGCCCAATCACAGAATCTAGTGCCCATGACTTGTAATAATATATTTTTCCAGAAAAGTATCCATGCCTTTTTTGAATTTGTGTGGTGAAATAACCATTAGAACATCATGTAGCAGAGAGATCCAAGTCTCACTGCTCCTACAGTAAAGAATCTGCATCTGTGATTATAATCAATCATTACTTCCTCTACTGTAGACATAAAGGATGCCCCCTTTGTCACATTCCTAAATTTAAAAAGTTCATCAGAAAGATCTCTGTACTGTCCTTTTATATATTTGTACATTGTAAAAAGATCACCCCTAAGCCTTCATTTTGCCAAACTGAAGAACCCAGGTTTAATAACCTGTTTTGGTATTGCATTCCAGTCATTCCTTTAATAACCTTGGTTGCTGTTCTCTGCACCTGCTCAATTTCAGCTATGTCTTTCTTATACATCAAAATTGTACACAGTATCAAAGTGTGGTCGCATTAGTCTCTTGTCTAGAAGCAAAATTATGATTTCATTATGAGCATCTATGCCTTCTTTAATGCATCCTATAATTTTATTATCCTTTGCAGCAGCTGCCTGACACTGGTCACTAAATGATTTTGCCGTTCACCCATATACCCAAGACTTTACCCAGTGTATTACAATTTAGTACATCATTATTCATATTATTTCCTCTTTCCAAATGCACAACCTTATATTTATCTAAATTAAACTTCAATTTGCATTTATCAGCCCAACACTCCAGGTTACATAAATCCTTCTCTAGTATTAAATTATCCTCGTCTGTGTAGAAAATCCTTCAGAATTTAGTATCATCTGAAAATATTGACATTCTACTTTGTATGTTCCTTACAAGGTCATTAATAAACATGTAAAACAATGAAGATGAGGGCCCAATGCTGACCCCTGTTGTACCCCGTTTTGTTCCATTGATGACCATCCTTTGTTTCCTATCACTGAGCAAGTTGTTAACCAAGTTACACATATTTTCCCCCAGACTCATTTTAGTTTACTTGGATTGCATCATTTAGTCTGCTATAACAATCTGAGGGGGAATTTGGAACTGATTTTTATGGCCTTAGAGATTCTATAGCTGATTTATGACCCCAGATTGTATCACAGTTGAAAGTGCAGGGGAACAAAAGAAGGTGTAAAAACCAAGTGTTACAAAATTTTAAATGAAACCTAATTGCAAAAATGTGTTTTAGCCACAAACACATGCATTTAAGTAAAAATAAACTATTGGCAATGATGAAAATGCTAACAACACCCTCATAAACATTAGATAAAAGGTAGCCAACTCAATAACTTTTGTTGGAAATGACGATTATCTGACGTGATGGAGCCTCCCAACATTCCAGCAACAGTTTTGGTTCCAGCGAAAAGGGCAGTTGGAGTTTCAAAGCCAAGTCTTTTATCTTTAGGGGAGATAAGCCAGTGCCAGACATGTTTCACAGCACTTTTCTCCCTTATCCATTTTAAAGACACAATAATACTCCGTAATTACAAACACTCATGTGTATGGCGTAATCAGGAGAGATAGAGGACGGATGATTCAACATTCCACTGGCAGCTAATTCAAGTGTATGTCATTTAATTACAACAAATATCTTTACATTTTCAAATTTTGTATAATTTAATTAATAACTCTAATTTCAACAAATTGTGCCTAAATCAATAATGAATGTAAACATAAGAATCTAGTACTGTATATTTTATCATAGACATCAGCTTCCGTCTCCACTTATCAGATATTTCTCCTCTTGAGCTTGTCAGTCACTCTGAAACATCAGGTCAAATCCATCTTGCCAAGACAAAATAGACTGTAGGTGACATATGACACAGCCCATTATCCTTTATTGAGAAGAGAGATGGGAGGAGGAGTGAAGTCCAGGCAGAGGGTGACATAATTATTGGGTAGAGTTCTCTAACATATGTTTTAACCCTCATCAGAGCTTGATTGAGATCAAATAAGCTCAGCACTTGTAGTGTTCAAGAGTGTGAGCAGGGAATGGACCCACTGGGTTAGAGCGCACAGAATGCCTAAGGGGTGCGACTGACTCTCACCAGGTTTTCACCAGAACCTCTGATGGTGAGGGTGGATTTGGTTGCAGCTAAAAACCAGGTGCAACTTAGGGAGACTTGGTGATGCAGCAGCTGGCCCTAGGGATATGTACATTGACAGCTTCTGATATGGCAGATGCAGCTGGGACAGCTGATGCAGCAGGAACAGATGGTATGGAATGATGTGGTAGCAGGTTCAGCAGACATAGCCGGTACAGATAGTTGCAGCAGTGGGTATGGCAGAACAGCTGGTACGGATTGTTACAGCATCTGTAGGTAGGTCAATTACTGGAACACAGATGGGTATTAGTGATACAGCACTCAACGATATAGCAACAGTGGGAGCAGCAGCACACAGGACATGACAACTAGCAAAGTATAGACCATGTTGCCCAGGCACCTTTCATAAAGGGAGGATATCTTAAATACCATAAGCTGAGAGGCACTTCTGGGTTAGAGTGCACTGGCCCTTTAACAATAGGTGCACGCATGCCCTAATGCGGGCGTCACACGAGACGATCTATCGTGCAATGTGTCGTTGGGGTCACGGTTTTCGTGACGCACATCCAGCATTGTTCACAACGTCGTCTCGTGTGACACCTACGTGCGACTCCAAATCAGTTATAAATTGTGGATCGTGTACTCGTCGCTCATTTTTAAAATATTGTTTAATCTTATTTGCGCAGGTTGTTCATCGTTCCCGGGGAAGCACACGTTGCTCTGTGTGACACCCCGGGAACGATGAAGACAGCTTACCTGCGTCCCGCGGCACCCACCAGCTATGAGGAAGGAAGGAGGTGGGAGGGCTGTTTACGTCCCGCTCATCTCCGCCCCTCCGCTACTATTGGCCGGCGGCTGTGTGACGTCGCTGTGGCGCCAAACGTCCCTCCCTCTTCAGGAAGAGGATGTTTGCCACCCACAGTGAGGTTTCTCAGCAGGTAAGTTCGTGTGACGGAGGTTTAACGACTTTGTGCGACACGGACAGCGATTTGCCCGTGACGCACAAATGACGGGGCGGGTACAATTGCTCATGCAATCGCACAATAGATCACACCGTGTGTAGCCCGCATAAGAGTTCTCCCAGGAGGCCTGTGTGTGGAGGCCCTGGGAGCCAACAGCAAAGACGGGGAATGTAGCAAACACCACAGAGTGGTTGAGAGGATCAGTGTGGTGGCGTCCCCTCCGGAGCAGGGGGGCAAAACAGTGCAAGTACTCTGGTAGTGGCATTATAGCATTATAATTCCCTCCATACGTCTTCTGCTTGTCTCTTTGGGCTAAAATATAAATGAAGAGTAGGAATTCTCTGTGTGCTGTGTCTGGCATGGCAAAGATCACAGTAGCTAGTTTTATCCCCCCTTCCTACCCTGGTATCATTGGTTTGCAAGTTAAAAATTTGAATACAAAAGGAAAGAAGTTGTTATAATTCAGGAAACAAGTCACAAAATGGCCAGAAGTAGTGTTATCCCACATGCACATATTGGAGCTTCTTCTGATAAGTTACTTGAAATTACTGTTACTCTTTAATCTCTGTAGAGCCTTTGTTTTTTTGCAAGTTGGCCTAAAAGGAAGTCTCTTGGAAAAGCTTATTTTAAAAAATTACATATAAATAATGAACATATTTTTAAAGTAATGTATGTTTCTTTTTAAACTATATACATTTTATATAATTGAAAGTTAAGTAAATCAATTAAAAATGTAAGAAGAGCAATAAAGTGTATAACTGTAGCTGTAAATAAATCAAATAAAGAAATATTAAGCTTGCTTTATTTCATATCTATCAATTCATGAGAAGGAATGAAAGGGGCTTTCATAGTGGTATAGGAAACCATAGCAGGAAGAAGCTAAAAGCCATGTCTTGAAATAGTATCTATTTTCCTTATTGAAAACTGCATCATGCTGAGTTCATGTATAAAATTCACAAGTGTTAGTATTTTAGTATGCTACATGTGATGCATGGGTTTTCATGAGTTTTTTTAGTCTTTTCCCCACATTAAAAGATAATAGTAACATTGTAACTTTAATTTTTGTGGATTAAGTTATTATTATTATTATTATTATTATTATAGCACCATTTGTTCCATTGCGCTTTACAAGTGAAAAGGGTATACATAAAAACAAGTACAACAATCATTAACAATACAAAACAGACTGGTACAGAAGGAGAGAGGACCCTGCCCGCGAGGGCTCACAGTCTACAGGGAATGGGTGATGGTACAATAGGTGAGGACAGAGCTGGTTGCGCACTGGTGTACTGGATTGAGGGTTATTGTAGGTTGTAGGCTTGTTGGAAGAGGTGGGTCTTCAGGTTCCTCTTGAAGCTTTTCACGGTAGGAGAGAGTCTGATATGCTGGAGTAGAGCGTTCCAGAGTATGGGGGAGGCACAGGAGAAATCTTGTATGCGATTGTGGGAAGAGGAGATGCGAGGGGAGTAGAGAAGGAGATCTTGTGAGGATCTGAGGTTGTGTGCAGGTAGGCACCGAGAGACTAGATCCCAGATGTAAGGAGGAGACAGGTTGTGGATGACTTTGTATGTCATGGTTAATGTTTTGAACTGGAGTCTTTGGGTAATGGGAAGCCAATTAAGGGATTGGCAGAGTGGTGAGGCTGGGGAATAGCGAGGGGAGAGGTGGATTAAGTAGGCAGAAGAGTTTAGGATAGATTGGAGGAGTGCAAGAGTGTTGGAAGGGAGGCCAGAGAGCAGGAGGTTGCAGTAGTCGAGGCTGGAGATGATGAGGGCATGCACTAATGTTTTTGCTGATTCTTGGTTAAGGAAAGCACGGATCCGGGAGATATTTTTGAGTTGTAGTCTGCATGAGGTGAAGAGGGCTTGGATGAGCAGCTTGAAGGATAGAGCATAGTCGAGGGTTACTTCAAGGCAACGAGCTTGTGAGACTAGGGAGGGGAGAGTTAGCAACCATTAAGTTTGATGGATAGTTATGAGCTAAATCTATCTATCTATCTACACAGAAACAAAAGTATCCGACACTTTTAAAAGAATGGAGCAAATGTGAAAGCAGCATTCACTGCCCTATATACATGTCAAAAAGTGCAGAACCCACAGTAAGCGCTACGATGTATGCAAACATTGAATATGAGAAATGTAAACTGCTGTACAATATATAGAGTATAATTATAAAATTAAAGTACTAAGCACAGGCAGTGGTAAATATGTGTGTGCCCATCAGCCATGGCAAATTGGCCTTTCTCTGATTTCTATCAGTTATGCTTCTTCCAAGCCAAAAGTCTACAAATTTACAAATAGGAGTATCATATCTTTTTGGTCAAAGCTGAAAAGGCTGCTGCGAGCAAGGCGGCCTACAAACATGGCACAGTTACACCAGTTCTGTCAGGGAATGAGCAAAAATTCCTACCAACTATTGTAAGAAGCTTGTGGAAGGATATCCAAAATGTTTGACCCAAGTCATACAGTGTAAGGGCAATGGTACCAAATACTAATGAAATGGATGTAAACTTTTGACTTTGCAGAAAGTAATATAAATGCCTTAAAACATTCTATCTTCTCTCTCTCATTATTCTGGTATTTGACAAATAAAAATAATTTGGGTTCTTAATTGACTTTAAAAGGGAAGAGTTTATCGTGATTTCATGTCAGAAAGCGAGAAAAATCTGCAGCTGTGTCTTTATAGAAAGTGTATGTAAACTTCTGGTTTCAATGGCATTATCTATCTATCTATCTATTTAATTATAAAATATTTATATTCGTTTATATGAATATATACATTTTTTAATATTTTACTCATTTTTATTTGTTTTCCTAGTTGCCTCTGAGGGCAAAAGTACAACATGGGGAACCTTTAAAATAGTCTCAGGAGCTACATATACACCTGGCTTGCAAGACCACAACTCTACCGAATTTAAAATTCTTGCATATGATGTGCAAAAAATGGTAACTAACCTTAAAGATAAATGTATATTTTATTTAGATATTTATTTTTATTTGTTTCTTTACTGCATATTAACATAGGTTTACATGACAGGTTCCCTTTAAAGGGAACCTGACATGTGGAAAAATGTTATTCACCTTTAGGCCCGTATTACGGCATTTTGCATGCAATACAGTACATTAATTTACAGTGGAAGCGCGACACCATGCACTTCATGCACAACCGCATTTGTCCGCATGGTGTCGCACTTCCACTGTAAATGAATGTACTGTACTGCATGTGTGCCGGATCCGGCATCCGGCGAAATGCCGGATGTGGGAAATGAGCCTTAGATATGGGGTTAAGCTGCAGATAATTAGCGTTCTGAACCTGCCCGGCACCTGTACAATAAATCCTGCTGCCAATAGAAAATGAACTTTATTCCTCCCGGTACCGTTTCAGTTTCAGTCATGGAAGAGGCCCCAGCATAAGTTCAGTCCCCACTCTGTGTATGGAGAGCGGGAGTTGTAACCGCGCCCCCCACATTGACTGACAGCTGGTTCTAATGCTGAACAGCTTTCAGTCAGTGCATTTGACATATTTAGAGCCGCCGCTCTCCATACACAGAGCGGTGACTGAACCAACTGCTTCGGCGGCGCATCCATGGCTGAAACCGGAATGCTGCCAGGAGGAATAAAGCTCATTTCCTCCCGGCAGCAGGGTTTAATGTTCAGGTGCCGAGCTGGTTCAGAATGTTATTAACCTGCAGATTCCATGTGACAGGTTCACTTTAAAACTAGTTATCGCCAACTGTTCTTAGGCTTCACTGCTTGTAGATAAAAAATATTTACATTAGTACAATATTATTCTAGTAGTAATAATATGCATTAGTATAATATTACGGAAGTAATTTTTCCCTGTGTAATATAAGAAAAGAGTGTGAGCAATTAGTTGACCCTCCACATCTAATATGTTTTAATCTCATATAGATAAATTCTTATTAGTGAGCGTTTACTCAGAATATATTTAGCTGATGACTCTAAAATTATAAATTGTTAAAATTAAATAATTGAATAGAAGAATAAGTTGCCTTGCAATTATATCATGTTTGTTGTGTATATAATCTACATTTTTATTGTATTATGAAACAGATAAATGAAATTTTTCAAGCCAGTCAACTGAACTTGGAATACAGAACATCAGAAATATTGGAATTCAGGTAAGGACAGAGGTTTTACAAAATATACACATCCAATTATTTCTGGAAATTGTTTATAACATTAAGAAGAGCCTATAGTGAAATGTTTGAGCAAAATAATTTCTATTATTTGTGTATTTGAATAATAAACCCAATGCAAGCCAATGGGAAACACAATTAATTTTCAGGGCCTTGGAAGTCAGCCTGGGTGGGGTGTAAACATGCTGAAACGTATGGAAAAATGTTGAAACTGAATGTGAACAGCATGAGGAAGATGCCGCGATACATTTCTGACTCACATTTGGTTTCTAGGAATAATGTCGTCACTGTATTACATCTATTAAAAGCATGGATATAACACTTACTGAGATTCCTCACAGCTGTCACACTACTTCTGGGTCCGCTCATTTGATCTCATACATATTCAGTGCTTTCCTGGCCACTCTCTCTGCTGGCTTCTGTGATTGGTGGAGTGTAAACATAAGAAATTAATTGAGAAAATGACATATGGTCCCTGTATATTGATACCCAGCACAGATAGAGCAGACAGCTACAGGTCCCCTGTATATTGACAAAAAGCACAGAAAAAGCAGACAGCTTGGCTCTGCATCAAAATAAGAGTGACCCCCATGTGGCTTTTTAAAAATTATTTAATTAGTAATTTAAATAAACAATGTTCAGTCCCCCAATTTTGATACCCAACCAAGATAAAGCTGACAGCTGGGGGCTGGTATTTGCAGGCTGGGGAGGCCCATGGTTATTGAACCCTCAGCCTAAAAATGGCAGCCTGCAGCCTCCCAGAATTTTTACATACATTAGATGTGACAATTCTGGTGCTTTACTCAGCTCATCCCAATTGCCCTGGTGCGGTGGCAATCGGGGTTAATGACAGGTGTGATTTGTTAACAAATCACAGTTGTCATCATGCTCGAGGTTAGCAATGGAAATGGGTCTATGAGACTCCCCATTACTAACCCTGTAAGTAATGGGTATTTATCTAAATAATAGAATAATAAATAAATCTAAATAATAAAAAAAGCTGCATGGGCTCCCTCTTATTCTGATACCCAGCCATGATATCTCACACAGCTGTATCTGTGCTGGGTATCTATATATGGCACACCTTACACCAATTTTTGAATTTATTTATTTATTTTTACACTCCATTTGGGGATACAGACAGCTACTTTGAGGGCAGTCAATCAGAGATGCCAGTACACCAGCAGTCTGACTGCAGTCAATCACAGATGCTGGCAGAGACGGTGGGGGAAGCAGTGAATATGTATGAGATCTAATGAGTGGATCCAGAAGTAGAGACAGTCATGGTAAAAAACAGTAATCAGGTGCAAAACATGCTGGGAGGGATCTAGAAACTCACAAGGCGAATACTGAAATACTCGTCGAGAAACGGATATCGAAAGATCTAAATATTCGTACGAGTAATAAATAGTGCTGAATATATTCGCTCATCACTACTATAAGATTAAAAATATTTTCATATTAAATGTAACTCAAATGCGGCACACACATTTTAAATGAGTAAAATTGCAAAGTGCTTGAAAATACAATTAACTTTGCAATTTACTTCTTATTAAATATCTTATCTGTTCTCAAAAAATGTTGACCTTTTAATGCTATAATGTTCTGCTCATTGGCAGGGTTACCGGCCATCTAAGAAGTTTCCATTTTCCTCGTCAATAAGCGCATACATGGAAGTTCGCTATACAGGTTGCACGCCGCTCTGAATCTGGCCATGCTTTGCCAGCTTTGGTGCCTTTTCACTCCTTCTATGTTATATTATGTTAAGACAAATATTCTTCTGATTGTATTATTAAAGAGAGGGCAGTTCCAGACAACGTTAAGGAGTATACAACACCCTGGTAAGCAGGAAGACCGGAGGCCAGGGAGCAGTGTGCAAAGATAATGATTGAGGCAACCCCTTCAATGCAGGCGACTTACACTGATGAACAAATGTGTAACAATATCTTGAACTTTTGACTTTCAGGCTCCATGTCTCATCACCATCCACTACAGCTTTGAGTGTGAGATGACCTTCATTTTATACACAATCATCTTGGCTATCTCATACATAACTTTGACTTGCAACTATTCAGCATATGATTAGTTATGCAGATTCTTGTCATGTCACTGCATTGATATAGTTTTGCATCTAAATATCTACATTTTTATTTTTATTAATGTGTTAGTATTTTGCAAATCCGTCTTTTGCTTTCAACACTGCCGAAATCCTTCCGGGTATGCTCTCGATCAGATTCAAGCATGTCTTGACCAAAATCTGATCCCTGGTCTCTTCTACACATTAACAATGTTGGTGCATTTTGGTCGACTCACTTGGGTATGTATACAGCTTATTCTTCATCTTTACCCACAAGTGTTCGATTGGGTTGAGGTCTGGGGACTATGAGGGCCATTCCATCACCTCTACTTTAATGTCGTTGATAGAGTTGAGCGCGGTTCGCGGTTCGCGGTTCTCCAGTTCGCGGTTCGAGTTATTTTGGGGGGTGTTCTAGATCGAACTAGAACTCGAGCTTTTTGCTAAAGTTCGATAGTTCTAGTTACGTTCGAGAACGGTTCTAGCAGCAAAAAGCAGGGCTTTTTACAGCTACAGTGTGCAGGAGCCATTGCTGGCAGCCTACCAGAAGCTATTAACCAAGATAAACATCAGGTATTCAAGGAAAGCGCTTTGGTTAGTAACCCGATATTTATCCTAGTTACCTGCAGGAAGCCCACACTTCCCCGCTCAGCTCACTCCGCCCCCTCCTTCACGTGGCATGTACACATACATACACACACACACACTCACCTGTCCCCAGCCAAGCAGTCCACGACACTGACGTCCTCAGCGCTACATGACCCCGCTAGGCTCCACACACGTTGCACTCCGCCGCCAGCACACATGGATCCGCCCACCTGGCGCTCTGCACACATGGTCCCGCTAGGCTCCGCCCACCTGGCACTCCGCACACATGGCCCCGCTAGGCTCCGCCCACCTGGCACTCTGCACACATTGCCCCGCTAGGCTCCGCCCACCTGGCACTCTGCACACATGGCCCCGCTAGGCTCCGCCCACCTGGCACTCTGCACACATTACCCCGCTAGGCTCCGCCCACCTGGCACTCTGCACACATTGCCCCGCTAGGCTCCGCCCACCTGTCACTCTGCACACATTACCCCGCTAGGCTCCGCCCACCTGGCACTCTGCACACATAATCCCACTAGGCTTCGCCCACCTGGCACTCTGCACACATCGTCCCGCTAGGCTCCACCCACCTGGCACTCTGCACACATTACCCCACTAGGCTCCGCCTATCTGGCACTCTGCACACATGGTCCCGCTAGGCTCCGCCCACCTGGCACTCTGCACACATCGTCCCACTAGGCTCCGCCCACCTGGCACTCTGCACACATGGTCCCGCTAGGCTCCGCCCACCTGGCACTCTGCACACATTACCCTGCTAGGCTCCGCCCACATGTCACTCTGCAGACACGGTCCCGCTAGGATCCGCCCACCGGGCACTCTGCACACATTGCCCCGCTACGCTCCGCCCACCTGTCACTCTGCACACATTACCCTGCTAGGCTCCGCCCACCTGGCACTCTGCAAACATGGTCTCGCTAGGCTCCGCCCACCTGGCACTCTGCACACATGGTCCCGCTAGGCTCCGCCCACCTGGCACTCTGCACACATGGTCCCTCTAGGCTCCGCCCACCTGGCACTCTGCACACATTACCCCGCTAGGCTCCGCCCATCTGGCGCTCTGCACACATGGTCCCGCTAGGCTCCGCCCACCTGGCACGCTGCACACATCGTCCCGCTAGGCTCCACCCACCTGACACTCTGCACACATTACCCCGCTAGGCTCCACCCACCTGTCACTCTGCACACATGGTCCCGCAAGGCTCCGCCCACCTGGCACTTTGCACACATTGCCCCGCTAGGCTCCGCCCACCTGTCACTCTGAACACATTACCCCGCTAGTCTCCGCCTACCTGTCACTCTGCACACATGGTCCTGCTAGGCTCCGCCCACCTGGCACTCTGCACACGTCCCACTAGGCTCCGCCCACCTGGCACTCTGCACACATGGTCCCGCTAGGCTCTGCCCACCTGACACTCTGCACACATTACCCCGCTAGGCTCCGCACACCTGTCACTCTGCACACATGGTCCCGCTAGGCTCTGCCCACCTGGCACTCTGCACACATTGTCCCGCTAGGCTCCGCCCACCTGACACTCTGCACACATTACCCCGCTAGGCTCCGCATACCTGTCACTCTGCACACATGGTCCCGCTTGGCTTACCTGCGGTGATGAAGTCCTGACCTCAGCCCTGTCCCTGTCCTCCATGGCCGCCGCTTGTCACATCACCTTCTCTCGCTTCCGACCCGAGACTGACTAGCGGTGACGTCACGGGCCGCTCGCGATACTTGGCTGTGTTGAAGTGTGATTGAAGTCAGTGTGCAGGAGATCAGCGCAGGTAATGTACCTCGCTGACAGCAGCACTTGTCATCCCCTGCAGTGACCTAGGCTGACCCATTGATGTTAGCTCAGGTCACTGCACTGCTCTCCCAGCCAATGGGGAACATCCTGCTCTTCATTGACTGGGACAGTGTGGATCGTCATGGGAACCCCTTGGATTACACCAGACCTGGATTTGTTTTTCTTTCTAATAAATTGGTTAAAGAGAGAATGTATTGGGGAGTGTTTTTTCAAATAAAAATGTGTTTGTCATCTATTTTTTTTTATTACTGACTGGGTTGGTGATGTCGGGAATCTGACAGACGCCTGACCTCACCAACCCCAGGGCTTGGTGCCAGGTGACATTACACATCTGGTATTAATCCCATATATTACCCCGTTTGCCACCGCACCAGGGCACGTGATGAGCTGGGGCGAAGCACCAGGATTGGCGCATCTAATGGATGCGCCACTTCTGGGGCGGCTGCGGCCTGCTATTTTTAGGCTGGGGAGAGTCCAATAACCATGGACCTCCCTAGTCTGAGAATATCAGACCCCAGCTCTCTGCTTTACCTTGGCTGGTGATCCAATTTTGGGGGGACCCCTACGTGTTTTTTTTTTAAATTATTTATTTAATTTAAAATAACAGCGTGGGGTGCCTCAGTTTTGGATTACCAGCCAAGGTGAAGCTGCCAGCTGTGGTCTGCCGGCTGCAGCCGTCTGCTTTACCCTAGCTGGCTACAAAAATAGGGGGAACCCTACGTCATTTTTTTTTTCATGTTTTTGGCTAAATACAAAGCTAAGCACCCCTTAGTGCCACATGAAAGGCACCAAAGGGTGCAAAATTACAAAATGCAGGAGAGTGGGACATTATGTGTCTTTCTGCCATTATAATGACAGAAAAGACTGATATGAAGTGTACAAGCACAAGAAAATCACCAGAGCACTCTGCGCTGTGAAAAGCAGTAGAAAATGGCACTGGAGTGAACATGTGACCGCCTCATGTAGGATGAAGCTATAGATCCTGGGTAAATTTATGTATTTTCCCCCCTTCAGTTTTTTTGCAGTACGCAAAAAAAACAGAAGGCACATGGATGAAAAACAGATGACATACGGACCGTCTACGGAACGGAAACGGATGCCACATGGATGCACCCGTGAAAAAAAACTGACTGTTTTTTGCAGACCGCAAAAATGGATCGGTCGTGTTAATGTAGCCTTATTCTGATCTGCCGTTTATAAACAGCAGGCAGAAATAAGTGAATAGCGCCCCCCAGCATCAGAAAATCTCCGGGGTTTCAGGCGTAGCTGAGACCCTGGAGATCATGATTCAGGACGGTTTTTCCGGTCCCCGCTCACGTGATCACCGGTATACACCATACACCGATGATCATGTTACAGTAAATGACAGTGTCGGTAAAAAATTATTTATCTCCCATCTGGCATAAACAAACATGATAAATCTCCTACCCGGTCCCCCGGTGTCGCCAAAGTGCCCCCCCTGATGCCCTCCCAGAAATCCAAGATGGCCGCGCGCACAGCAGCGCGCCGGCCGCATTCACCCTACTCTTCTGATTTCTGTCGCATGTGCCATGGTCTTCTGGTGGCTCAGTTGTTAGCACTGCAGTCTTGCAGCGCTGAAGACCTGGGTTCCATTCCCATCAAGGACACCATCTGCAAGGAGTTTGTATGTTCTCCCCGTGTTTGCGTGGGTTTTCTCCGGGTACTCTGGTTTCCTCCCACACTCCAAAGACATACAGATAGGGAATTTAGATTGTGAGCCCCAATGGGGACAGTGTTCCCAATGTATGCAAAGCGCTATTGGATTAATAGCGCTAAATAAATGAATGAATTATTATTATTACTGCAATGCCCTGCTCATGAGGTAAGGAACATAATTGATCAGGAGAGCTATATACTACATTTCAAAATGGAGGCATTTGACTTTATAGTTGCCCTGCTGAATGACTACCAAACATGAGAGTCCGTTATACGCCACAATAAAACACATCTAAATAGCGAGCTCTGTTGTTTAGTATTCAGTCAGCTGGATAACTGGACTTAAAGGGGTATTCCATCTCCAAGATCCTATCCCCAATATATAGTAGGTGGAATAGCAATAATATCAGCAAATACCAAGATTTGGAATGTAGAATAGTTCTCCTGATTAGGCATGCCCTTACCTCATGAGCAGGGCATTGCAGCTTTGGTAGCAACCGTTACGACATGGATTCTGCTGCTGTGGACCCGGGGAGAGTGGGTGCAGATTCATTGCACCCACACTTCTCACATGGAGGGTCTGCACTCCTAGAAAATGGGGGATACGTTCCCGTTTTTTCCTTACAATAAATTTGTGAAACAGGGAATGTTTTGGGGAGTTTTCTTTCAAATACATTTTTTTTGTCTTTTTTTTTGATAGTACTGACAGTTTGTGATGTCAGGTATCTGACAGACGCCATGACATCACAAACTGCTGGGCTGGATGTCAGGTGACTTTACAACTAGTATCAACCCCATTTATTACCCCGTTTGCCACTGCACCAGGGCACGGGATGAGCTGTGGTGAAGCGCCAGGATTGGCGCATCTAGTGGATGCGCCACGTCTGGGGTGCCTGTGGCCTGCTATTTTTAGGCTGTGAAGGCCCAATAACTATGGACCTTCCCACGCTGAGAATACCAGACCACAGCTGTCCGCTTTACCTTGGCTGGTGATCCAATTTGGGGGGGACCCTACTTTTTTTTTGTAATTATTATTATTTATAAAATAATTATAAAAAAAGAGCCTGGGGTGACCTCCACATTGGATCCCCAACCACGGTAAAGCTGCCAGCTGTGGTTTTCAGGCTACAGCCGTCTGCTTTACCCTAGCTGGCTATCAAAAATGGGGGGACCCAACATCATTTTTTTTTAACTATTTTTTAAATAAAAAAAATTAATGGGCTTCCCTGTATTTTGATTGCCAGCCAAGGTAACGCCAGGCAGACGGGGGTGGCAACCCATAGCCTTCTGCTTTATCTGCACTGAGAATCAAAAATACCGCGGAGCGCTACGTCATTTTTTTTAAAGATTTATTTTTACAGCACTGTCATGTCAGGCAATCAAAATACAAGGAAGCCCTTTTTGTTTTTAGTTATTTAAATAAATAATTAAAAAAAAATATATATGGGCTCCCGCTGCATTTTTTGTATTGCTAGCTAAGGGTAATCCAAGCAGCTACTGGCTGCTAACCCCCACTGCTTGTTGTTACCTTCACTGGCAATGGAAAATCGAGGGAAGCATTTTTTTATTTTTTTTGCCAAAAAACTACAAAAAAAATGATGTGGGCTTCGCCATATTTTTGTATGCTAGCCAGGTACAGCAGGTAGGTACGGGCTGCCTGTAACTCCCAGCTGCCTATGTGTACCCGGCTGGGAACTAAAAATATAGGGAAGCCCTTTTTTTAATTAATTCATGAATTTTATGAAATAATTAAAAAAAAAAAAAAACGACGTGGGCTTCGCCCCATTTTTGTGTCCAGCCGGGTACAACTAGGCAGCTGGGGATTGCAATCCACAGCACAGGTTAGCCCGAGGTTTCTGGGCCCCTCTGCTGCGAATTGCAGTCCGCAGCCGCCCCAGAAAATGGCGCTCTCATAGAAGCGCCATCATCTGGCGCTGTATCCAACTCTTCCAACAGCCCTGGTGGCTTGTTGGGTAATCATGAGTTAATACTGGCTTTGTTTTACTAGCCAGTATTAAGCCAGAGATTCTTAATGTCAGGCACGTTTGACCCGGCCATTAAGAATCTCCAATAAAGGGTTAAAAAAAAACACCACACAGAGAAAAAATACTTTAATAGAAATAAATACACAGACACATTAGAGACTCCATCTTTATTACCCCCTGTCAGCCCTCAACGATCCATGGTCTTCTGTCTTCTTTCCCCTTCAACACATGCAGCTCTGTCTGCTCCATCAGACAGCACAGCTGCATGGGAGAAAGGACACTGTGCTCCGTGCAGAAATCACTCTGTGAGAGTGACCACAGGCTCCCGGCTGTAAGCGGTGGCACGGGTTGCCATAGCAACGCTGCTCCGATCACGTGATTCCGGTGCCGCTGCGTGCTGGTAGCGGGACGTCCCCGTCACCGCTACCAAGCGCGTTGCTATGGCAATGGTGATCTCCGTGATTGACCGGCTGTGTCAGCCGGTCAGGAGCCGGCTTCTGCGGACACTGGTAACTACGATAAACATCGGGTAACCAAGAAGCCCTTTCCTTGGTTACCCGATGTTTACCGTAGTTACCAGCATCCGCCGCTCTCTCGCTGCCAGTGCCAGCCCCCTGCACACATAGCCAGACTACACATCGGGTTAAATTAACCCGATGTGTATTCTGGCTAGGAGTGGAGGGAGCCAGCGCTAAGCGGTGTGCGCTGGAAACCAAGGTAAATATCGGGTTAGTTACCCGATATTTACCTTAGTTACCAAGCGCAGCATCGCTTCCACGCGTGCTGCTGGCTGGGGGCTGTGGTCACTGGTTGCTGGTGAGATTTGCCTGTGTGACAGCTCACCAGCAACCCGTGTAGCGACGCTCCAGCGATCCCTGCCAGGTCAGGTTGCTGGTGGGATCGCTGGAGTGTCGCTTAGTGTGACGGTACCTTAAGGGAACGGGGAAGCAGAGCGGGGAGTCGAGCTAGAGCACCGTGTAACAGAGATGCAATGACAGGTCCTACATGACGCGTCATAGTCATGTGACCAGTCTGTAGCCAATGAGATAACAAGCACGTGACTGGTCACATGGCTATTTTTCACGTCACGATAGGTCCTGCATCACTGCTGGCAGTGCTGGTTACCGGGAGGATTCAGCGATCATCGGATGGAATAGCGGCAGGAGACAGAGTGTAGGAGGGATCGCGGGAACCGGTAAGTGTTATGGCAATGTTTATTAACTGTATGTGTACATTTATAATGTGTTTTTATGTGTTTGTGATTGCCTCCTATTGTTCCCTATGCGGTTCGAGTTCAGTTCGTTGAACGTTCGCCGAACCGAACTCGAACGAGACCTCCGTTCGGTGAACCGAACTTGAGCCGAACCACGGCCAGTTCGCTCATCTCTAGTCGTTGAATCATTTATTTGCCAAACTCGACGTACACTTTTGGTCATTATCCTATTGAAAAACTATCTTTCTTTTCATAGCTATAGTACTCGAGTATAGGAATTCTCTCTTTTTGAAGAATACTCTCATATAGCTCAACATTGGGACCACCATTAATCCTGGTGAAGAATTTAACTCCTTTGGATGTGAAACAATCACATATCATCAGGCTTCCTCCACTGATCTTAACAATCCTTTCAATTTCTTGATTTGTTAGCCCTTTTCTCTTGTTTCTTCCATACCAATATGCACCCATCAGAGCCTAGTCTATTGACTTTAGACTTATCGCAGCAAATCACCCAATTCAAATATTCTCCTGTCCACTTACTTTACTTTTTTGCAAACTCGAGCCAAAGCTTCTTTTGATGATATTAAAGTCATGACTTCTTCTTCTTTCTTCGCGCCACCATTTCAGACTTGTGTAACGTGCATCCCTGATGCTTGCCTTGATGTCTCTGATCTCACTATTACGAAGAATACGAGTCACCTCCACTTCTGTGTTTGTCAAGCCAGAACTGTTAGACATTGTGAAGAGTCGACATGTTGACTCCAATATTCTGCCTGAACGTCCGCTTCTTGGCTTTTGAATAGATAAATCAACTTCATTTTTTATTCTTTCAACTGTCATGGCACTCACATGATGCAATTTAGCAATTTTCTTGGCTGAGATACCGCTATAGATGATCTTGATGATGCTGTTTCTCTTTTCTTGGGAAATCTTCTTATTGGCTGCTCCTCAATTCAAACCAGTGACCTTTTCCTTGGGAATTAACCAAGTAAAACACAATTTAGGGAATATGAGAACAGGTTGCAATTTGTATTATACAAGAAAAAAAAGATTTTTCCATTACCAGGAGCAAAACAGTAACAATGCAGTGACATGACAAGAATTTGTATAACTAATCATATGCTGTGTAGTTGCAAGTCAAATTTATGTATGAGATAGCCAAGATGATTGTCTATAAAAGGAAGGTGGTTTCACATTGGAAGCTGTATTGGAAGGTTATGGAGCTTGAAAGTCAAAAGTTCAAAACATTGTCACCATTTTGGTTGTCAGTGTATATGCAGCATATTGCTCGTAAAAAATAGCCAGGAGCACCAGTCACAATTCTAGCAAATACCTTCAATTTGAAATGTAGCATAGTTCTCCTGATTAACTACATTGCTTAACTCATGAGCAAAGCATTGCAGATAAGGTATTCATGGTTATGAATACACACAGTTAGTTGCTAGTGGTCAAAACCATGAATATCCAAGCTACTGCAATGCCCTGCACATGAGCTAAGCAACGTAGTTAATCAGGAGAACTATACTACATTTCTAATTGGAGATATTTTCTAACATTATTATTATTATTATTATTACACCTATTAGTTATTGGGATGGGATGTTGAAGATGGGAATAACCCTGTAAGTATGTATAGATATATAAAAATAAATTAATGCAATATTTTTAGGTGACTTTATACTAGTTAAATATAAGAAGCAATATGTAAAACAATAGGATTGGAGTAAACTTAGAGAAGCTAAGCATGGGATTAGGCAAATTTAAAACAGGCACATGTTTTACTACAGATTTGGTGAGCATTAAAAATGTTGGATAATTTTGGACTCATTTTTTGCTCCACAATTGTGTTGAATATCATCAATAAAATGTAAGCAGTTTAGAAGTTTAGATGAAATTATTACCCTTTACTTCTGAACAGAATCTAGTGAAGCACAAAATTCTACAAAACATTTGATAAATCTGGCGCACAGGCTGTATGACTGCTATGGTGGTGAAATGTTGAACCACAAATCTAAATATTTTGTTATAGCGACTCTTCTGGTAAATAATAGCATTTTCGCTGTACATTTGTTACATTAATTGTTTTTTAAAGGGAGACCTAGTGATGAAACACGAGGAGCTTCTTGTCCCAAATCTGCAATAGAGAGGAGTCGAAAACTCCTTGATCTTATTATTATATTCAGGCATATCAAGCAAAATGATGGTTGGCCAGTCATAATTTACTAAATGATTGAAGGTTGGGAAGGGGTTAAAAAAGTCAACTAAAATCATTTTTTCTTGGCCCATCTTATACTTTTCCTTCAGATACAGGTCCTCCAAATGTCTTTTCTATATTCTATTTTCTATCTTCCTTCTGTATTGGTCTTCCTTTCAGTAGGCTCCAAGTCATTAGATGAGGTGCAACATACATCAATGACTTGTGTCATGCCCTGCATGGGCGCATGCGGCACGAACCATGCCAATGACTTTCACCACCCCTTTTGTGATGATGTGGTGAATAGGGAATTATAAAAATTCATAAATTATAAAAATAGTGAATAGTGAACAGCTGCAGGGAAGATATAGGTAGAGGAAAGAACATAGAGGCTTAAAAACAGAAGACCTAATTGGAGGACTTTTAGCAGGACATATACTTGGAATGGTCAAGGATTGGTGAACATCAGATTGATTTATTAACCCCTTCCTGCCAATTCAATTTGTAACAAATTTATTCAATGTAATTCAAATTTTCACCCTGACTTGAGCAAATCAGACCAAATAGAGTTTAAGGAGATTCGCTCGTCTAGTGTGCAACAACTTAGACTGCCTTGTGTCAAGGTTCCACTATGCGGAGCATTTTGCATTTGGAATGCTTTTGTCACTGCTCCACTGTGCAGAGCATTTTTCATTTGAAAATGCTCTGCTATGTGTCTTGTGCACTTGCTGACAGGTTATCTTTCAGCACTAGGGTCCACGCTGGTTTAGGGAAGTGCCTTCACAGATGCACCTCGTTCCTGGTGATTACTCTTTTTCTTTATTTGGCTTGCTCTGTCTGAACTTTGCCAGTCATACTTCCTGTTTGCTTACTGTGCTCTTGGCTTCTGTCTGGTGTAAGTGTTCTGATCTTGGCGTCTGACCTCAGACCTATTCCTGGCCACGTCTCCGTCTGCTCCCAGAACCATATACGTTACCTCCCGGCTTCTGACCTCAGACCTCTTCCTGACCACGTCCCTGTCTGCTCCCTGAACCTTACATGTTACCTCCTGGCTTATGATCTCGGCTTGTATGACTACCCTTCAATTCATACTGCTCATAGTGTCTAACATCACATCTTTCCTGTATGTTGTAATGTATACAATGTAATGCAATGTGTAAGAATGTATTTATGTAATGTAATGTATAAGTTTCCAGTTTGATAATAAAAGGGAAAGTTCAAAATGGAATATTTCTATAACCTATTATAGTCCTACAGTAGATTGGGGGTCTTTTTCAGTACAATGAGTGATGTTCGCTTCTTTAGGTATGTCCTTTTTTTTTTACACTATTTCCATGAATCTTGAGTAATTTTTAATTCCTAGGCTTTGTAAGAATTTAGGTATTCTCAAGAAGGGAGTTTTATATGGCTCTCTCCAATCTGTAGCGAAGCAATGGATCAAATAAGTCCGGGCTCCTCATCCATAGTAGTTATCAACTTTGTCTCAATTATATATATGGTTTCAGAACAGACTTTGCATTTAGCTCACATACCAGTCCTGAGATTATATTACATTTATCTCAGTCTATGGGAATATTCATACACAATTCTCAATTGTAATTGTTTTCTAGCTGAAATTTGACTGTGAAGAAAGTTGTTTCAGTTCATAAAATGTATTTTCCCCAAAAAAATAACTTTCTGAATAGCTGAAATTTACATTGACCTCTATCAATTTTACACTATTAATCTTGGGAATTGTGCAGTACTGTATGCTTTGTTTGAGCATTACATGCCTAGAATCCAATTTGAGTAAAAAATGTCAGCATAATAATCCTCCCTGTGCGGAGATAATGGGCTAAGAAAAGTCAGAAATTGCAGAATAGCAGAAAACTATTTATTCAAAAGGCAATGACACTGTAGGATTTAGCAAACATTTGTAATTTCGTTTCACTTCTCTAAATTAAAAGCTGCTTATATTTGTAAATGCAATGTTCTTTCTAGTTCCTCATTACAATGGAATTAATCCAGGCCAGACTTAATTGCATTTATATTTCCAACAATTGGAAATCATTATATTCAAATTCTAGCATCTACTAATAGAATTGGGTAAATTATAGAAATGCTGAATTATATTGAGCTGACTGGGAAAGAAAATGCTCAATGACATTTGGTCCTCATTCCTTCTATATAGAATTCACTTGCAAAATAAAGGTACTTAGTTTCTAAATTGGCCCATTCATGCGACCCCACTAGTCACGACAAGGTGAAACTTTCTTTCTTAGCACCCTGTACCTAATATTTATCAAACATGCCTCTCCCAGATCAAAAGCATACAAATTTAACACTAGAACTACTGAGGTAGTCATTTTGACTACTTTGCACCATGTATTTCTATATAGGTGTCACGAGTCCAGTAGTTCTAGTGTTAAAGAGCAGTTGGGATCCTGCACTCATCATAATCAGTCCGAGGCTGATGTAAGGAGATCAGACAATTATGGAGGCAATCACCACTTTTAATAGTACACTACAGAAAAAACATGACCAGCACTGCCTAACAAAATACAGAAAGTGTGAACAGGTGCAAGCTGTTATGACTGCATAATATATAAATAATAATAATAATAATAATAATAATAATTTTATTCATTTATATAGCGCTATTAATTCCACAGCGCTTTACATACATTGGCAACACTGTCCCCATTGGGGCTCACAATCTAGAGTCTCTATCTGTATGTCTTTGGAGTGTGAGAGGAAACTGGAGTACCCGGAGGAAACCCACAAAAGAATACAGACATCACTGCAAGTGCCAAGATGTTTACAAAAATTGAACATATGAAATTTGTACTACATTAAAACTATAATAATATGAACATACTTAGTTGGCCTATTCTCAGTTGGCCTATTCATGACAGCCCACCAGCCATGACAAGGCGTACCTTTCTTGAATGGAAAAAACAGGGATTACACATAATAGGCATAGTAGTCATAAGTATTAAAACTTAGAAAGAGTATCAAACATGTATTGAATAAGCTCATACATTACCTAGAGACAGGATTACAAACTGTGCAGATAAAGAGGTTTACTCAAAGAAAAACAGGTTCCATTATTCAAAATGATCTATTTCTATTTAAAAAGAAAATAGCTGCGCAGTTCTATTGTTGTGGGTGGCATAATTTGACAAGTAACAAAGCCAAAAACCTCCAAATATATATATAAAAAAAGATATGGATGCAGCATATCAATGGACATGAGTGGAAAAGGTGGAATTTATACACCCACTTTCTTGTGATATCAATTTATCTATATAGCAAGTTGTAACCCACCAGCCTATGATACATAAAAAGCATAGAAAGTGCAAAGCACTTAAATGCAAATTCCATGGAAAAAAAAAAACGTTTATTGACCCATGTGAACAGGTGGCAACATATGAGTCTCATGACCATATAAGGCTGCTCTCACATCAGCGGTATTCTGCATCGCGGCAAGCTCCGGTCACATGCGGTCATGTTACTGGAGCATGTGACAGCTTGTGACCGGAGCTTGCCGCGACACTCGTGAACTGTATTGAACTGTACCACATTTGTGCCGGATCCGGGAGTGCAGCAGAATACCGCTGATGTGAAACCACCCTAAGCCTTTGTAAAGTGCTCCCCACTTTATTTCCTTATCTATCTATCTATTTATCTGTCTATCTAGCTATCTAGCTATCTATCTTCTATCTGTCCATATATCTATCTATCTTTATCTATCCATGTATCTAAACTAATGGGTGCAAATTGTAACGTAATTACTACCATCTTGTAAAAAAACCCAAACACATTTATACTATTTAAAGGGAACCCATTCTGGGGTTAGTAGTTCAGTGGGTAGTCTTTCAGTTATGGACGGCCATCTAAAAAAGAGATTGACCACTACTTTTACATTGATGGCCTACATAGGATACGACACCCGGCACCACCAACAATCAGCTGTTCTGCAGCAGGAGATCAGAAATGCTCAGTTTTGGAGCTGCTCCGTCAACTGACCACAGTTGAGCACTGTAATTCTGCCTTCCATTCAAATCAATAAGAGGTGGATGTGCATTACCCATCCTCGGCTGCTATTAGAAGATGAACAGCTCTAGAACTGAGCAATTCCAGCTGCCTACTGCTGTTGTCGGGTCCGAGACCAGCTGAACCGCAGGGGGTGCTGGGTGCGGGGTATAGGACCCCAGCCAATCAGACATTAATGACCTATACTAAGGATAGGCCATCAATGTAAAAGTAGTGGCCAACCTCAATAATGATTGCCCCTACAGATTAAGCAGTCACTGAAAACACCATTCCATTGGAGTCTTAGGCTATGTGCGCACTAGAGCTTTTTACCTGCGGATTTACCCGCGGATTTGCCGCGGAAATTTCTTGAGAAATGTCTGCAATCTTTGTGCAGACATTTCCCATGAAATTCAATGAGAAAAAAAAATAGCTGTGCGCACTGTGCGGATTTTTCTCAAGAAAATTTCTTGAGAAAATTTTCTCGAGAAACTTTCTTGAAAAAATGTGCATGTCCATTAATTTCCGCAGGTACCTGCGGTATTCCGGGGGTATTCCGCAGGTAGCAATGATGTGCGGTATACCACCGGAATAGCCGCGAATTACCTGCGGGAATGCTCATCGCTGCCTGCGGTTTTGCAGGAAGCGATGTCATTATGCCAGGAAGAGGAAGCGGAGCAGAGTAAACACAGACGTCACACTCCCTGGACGCCGCACAGAAGCACTTCCGTGCGACCTCCAGGTGCCCGTGCAGTCTGTGTCCCGCTCCAGCCTCGCGGCTGCCTGCACTGCAGGGTGTCAGTGTCTGCCCGCAGTGTCAGCAGCCTGTCACGCGGCAGCGCAGGCAGACACTGACATCCTGCAGTGCTGGGAGCCGCGGGGATGACGATCGCTGCTGTCAGGAGGTGAGATCATTACCTGCTGTGACGATCTCCTGCCTCCTGACGTCACCGCGGTCACTGCTGTCTATGCCCGTCTCGCGAGCGGCCCGAGACTGTCACTAGCGGTGACGTCACGGGCTCTCGCGATACTTCTGACAACGCGGCGGGCATAGAAGTCAGTGACAGCGCTGACATCAGCAGTACAGGAGATGATCACAGAAGGTAATGATCTCATCTATGCTCCTGATGGCAGCACTCGTCATCCCCTGCAGTGACCTGAGCTGACCTATTGATGTTAGCTTAGGTCACTGCATTGCTCTCCCAGCCAATGGGGAACATTCTGTTCTTCATTGACTGGGACAGTGACTATGGTATGGATCGCCATGGGACCCCCCCCTTATTGGATTACGCCGGACGTGGATTGATTGTTCTTTTCAATAAATTGGTTAAAGAGGCTATGTGGGGAGTGTTTTTTCAAATAAAACTTTTTTTGTTGTCTATTTTTTAATTATTACTGACTGGGTTGGTGATGTCGGGTATCTGATAGACGCCTGACCTCACCACCCCCAGGGCTTGATGCCAGGTGACATTACACATCTGGCATCAACCCCATATATTATCCCGTTTGCCAACGCACCAGGGCGCGGGATGAGCTGGGGCAAAGCGCCAGGATTGGCACGTCTAATGGATGCGCCACTTCTGGGGCGGCTGCGGCCTGCTATTTTTAGGCTGGGGAGTGTCCAATAACAGTGGACCTCCCTAGTCTGAGAATATCAGACCCCAGCTGTCCGCTTTACCTTGGCTGGTGATCCAATATGGGGGGGACCGCACGTTTTTTGTTTTAAATTATTTATATAATTTAAAATAACAGCGTGGGGTGCCCACTGTTTTGGATTATCAGCCAAGGTGAAGCTGCCAGCGGTGGTCTGCAGGCTGCAGCCGTCTGCTTTACCCAAGCTGGCTACAAAATATGGGGGGACCTCACGTCGTTT
Source organism: Anomaloglossus baeobatrachus (assembly GCF_048569485.1). Taxonomy (NCBI): domain Eukaryota; kingdom Metazoa; phylum Chordata; class Amphibia; order Anura; family Aromobatidae; genus Anomaloglossus; species Anomaloglossus baeobatrachus. Next base: position 60,476,937 of record NC_134354.1, read on the forward strand.
TTTTTTAATTATTTATTTATTTTATGGCTAAATACAAGGCTAAGCACCCTTTAGTGCCACATGAAAGTCACTAAAGGGTGCCAGCTTAGAAAATGCAGGGAGGTGGAACATTATATAGGTTTTTCTCATCTATCTATCTATCTATCTATCTATCTATCTATCTATCTATCCCTCTATCTATCTATCCCTCTATCTATCTATCTATCCATCTATCCCTCTATCTATCTATCCATCTATCCCTCTATCTATCTATTCATCTATTCATCTATCTATCCCTCTATCTATCTATCTATTCATCTATTCATCTATCTATCTATCTATCCCTCTATCTATCTATCTATTCATCTATCCATCTTTCCCTCTATCCATTATCTGTCTATCGATTATCTTTATTATTTATTGCAGGGACAAACCTGCAGTAAATCCGCGGTAAACCGCGGCAAATCCGTGGCAAATCCGCGGCAAAATCGCATGCGGATTTGGTGCGGATTTTTTCCGCAGGTCCGGAAATCTTTCACTGGCAGAAGTTTCTCAAGAAATTTTCTTGAGAAACTTCACATTTCTAGTGCGCACATAGCCTGAAGGCCACAATGTAAAGATAGATCTAAATTCACAAAATCATATGGAGAAAATTGAATAAAAACATCTAACAATAGTACTTAAAAACAGATAAAGAAAAAAGTAATATGTATAAGAATCTTGTTTAAATTACTATATTGAGGATACGTTGACAGTTGAGTGATATTCCAAAAGTCAGCAATGTGAATACACAATCAAAGCAGCATCAGACTACAGGAAATTGTTTGTAGTCTGTAACCATGGAGACACTTAAGGGTGCCTTACACGCTGCGACATTGCTAGCGATGTCGAGTGCGATAGCACCCGCCCCCATCGTTCGTGCGACATTTGGTGATTGCTGCCGTAGCGAACATTATTGCTACAGAAGCGTCAAGGGGAAAGACAGACAGTGGGATGGCACCACCCACGGGGATCTCCTAGGTACACTGCATTACATGGCAAGAACAAGAAAAAGACGTACCTAAAAAATGGGATCACCACTTATGAAGTATTATTAAAAATCATCAATGTTTTATTGTCAATAGAACACACATAAAACACATAGTGAAAGTGAAAAACTACCGATAAACGAATACACACAGACAAATACGGACATCTAAAATCAATTAAAAGCACTAATGCACTTGAGAGATACCCACATTGAAAAATGTATATTCTTGGTCCAATGCCAATAGGCTGTAGTCAATATTGAACAAACCTTGAAATACCCCTATATTTGTGCCACAAGGAGAGGACTTTCCACAAAATAGAATAGCAGCTTATGCCGAGGATCCCACAGGTACTCAAATGAAATTAACTGGCTGGCCCATGGCAAAGTGAGCAGCAGAAAATAAATAAACAAGATCAAAAATTGTACAGTTCACAAACTCACAAAGACCTGAGCAGGACACCCAGAAGGCATTTCAAACAGGTTTTAGATAATTAAGCAAGCGGGCTTAAGTAATAAAGAAAAGCCCAGAGAGCAACTAAGGAAAAACCCTCAGGATGACAAACCAAAACCTCAAGGAGGGTGCAGCAAAAAATGCTAAAAAACCGTCCGGGGCAGGGCAAGGAAGGGTGGTGGACCAGATATGGGTGGCCCCACGCGTATCGCTACCTCTTGGTAGCTTTCTCAAGGGCAGACATTAACACCACTAAGACATATGTGTGTACTATTTAAAGGGTAAAATACTAAATAGACAATATGAATCACATGTGTGAGCAGCAAGGAGGTAGGACCCAGCATGCAGTCTAGAAACAGCAAGAAGTGAAAAGGCGTTGCTAACAAATACCAACAACGCTGAAACAAACCACACATGCGTTTAGGCCTACGGTCAAACGCATGCGTGGAAAGTATGGGGAGCGCTCATCATGGCCGGCCGAAAAAGGGGGGGAGGGGGGGAAGGGATGAAGGTTCTCAATAAAGAGCGGTGTCTGTTGGAACAGAGGGCCGGCTTGTATAAAGGGATACGCTAATGTTAGGACTCATGAGCAGACTAAAGAGAAATGCCGAATAATATTGACTACAACAAAATATAGTCTGCACATGTGTCAGAAATAGGTAATGCCATGCAGGCAGCATATCATGTTTCACATAACCTTATTTGAATGTTCACAAATAGTAAACACTGTGTTGGTAAGTGGATGCACCAGAAATTGTCATATATCAATGATCCCATTCAGAGTCACAACAAACGCACAACTTCCAAAATGGAGGGGCCCCCCCAAAAAACACACACATTTTTCTCACAAATTTCACGCCCATGAAACCAGGTTTATATAGATTCAGGCATATATAGATTCAGCAGAGTGTATTTACAGACCCAAGAGAGGGACGGGAGCTTCACACGCACATACCTTTTCAGCGTCGTTGCTGAGACCGCCAAACAATCCCTCCTTCAAGGGGGAGGTGCGTTCAGCGTCATAGCGACGTCACTGCGGCGTCACTAAGCGGCCGCCCAATAACAGAGGAGGGGCGGAGATGAGCAGCCGGAACATGCCGCCCACCTCCTTCCTTCTGCATTGCTGGTGGACGCAGGTAAGGATATGTTCGTCGTTCCTGCGGTATCACACATAGCGATGTGTGATGCCGCAGGGACGACGAACAACCAGCGGCATGCACCACCAATGATATTATGAAAAGGATCGACATGTCAACGATCAACGATTTTTGACACTTTTGCGATCGTTGATCGTCGCTCCTTGGTGTCACACGCTGCGATGTCGCTAATGGTGGCAGATGTGCGTCACTAATGACGTGACCACGACGATATATTGTTAGCGATGTCGCAGCGTGTAAAGCACCCTTTAGATCTACTTTCTACTTAATGGCACGTTATGTTTAACCAAGACTTTACAAGAATGCTTTTTTTTTTTCATTTTAGCTCTATTACATAACTAAAAATTCTAGAATTTTTAAGTGGACATCCACTTTAATAATTTGATGTACTAATTTAATTTTTGTACTACTTCTCTATCTTTAGAAATGGCAGCATCATTGCGATTTTCACATTAGAATTTACAAAAGTTCTATTGACTGAAACTATTCAGAAGGCTCTAATCATCGGCATCGAGGAAAATCATTCACAGCTTACAGCAAAGTACAAAATAGACATCTCAACTTTACTGATCACAGGTAAATTAAAGTAAATATCTTGGAATGAAAACATTCATCGGTCTATTTTTCCATCTATTTTAAAACTAAGCCACTCATCAGTTCAGATATTTGTTACAAAAGTAGCCCAGATTTAAAGAAAAAAGTTACGTGACCAAAGCGATAATGACTTTACCAGTCATCACTTTACAGGAGTTGTCTACGACATAGATACAATTAGCAAAGGACTGTAACATGCTAAATCCTGAGATCACATATATTTTATTTGCCGACTGCTTTTTCTTCTCTTCTATTTATTAATTTATTTTACCAAAATCATTAAAAGACAGGAACAGTGAGAAACCTTCCAGGGTTAATGCAGTTTCCCTGGACTTTTGTATAGAGTGAATTTTTATTAGATACAGTGCCTTGCAAAAGTTTTCGGCCCACTTGAATTTTTCAACCTTTTCCCACATTTCAGGCTTCAAACATAAAGATAAAAATTTAAATTTTATGGTGAAGAATCAACAAGTGGGATACAATTGTGAAGGTGAATGATATTTATTGCTTGTTTTAAATTTTTGTACAAAATAAAAAACTGAAAATTGGGGCGTGCAATATTATTCGGCCCCTTTACTTTCAGTGCAGTAAACTCACTCCAGAAGTTCATTGAGGATCTCTGAATGATCCAATGTTGTCCTAAATGACTGATGATGATAAATATAATCCACCTGTGTGTAATCAAGTCTCCGTATAAATGCACCTGCTCTGTGATACTCTCAGTGTTCTGTTTAAAGCCCACAGAGCATCATGAAGACCAAGGAACACAACAGGCAGGTCCAAGATACTGTTGTAGAGAAGGTAAAAGCCGAATTTTGTTACAAAAAGCTATCCAAAACTTTAAACATCCCAAGAAGCACTGTGCAAGCGATCAAATTGAAATGGAAAGAGTATCATACCACTGCAAATCTACCAAGACCCGGCCGTCCATCCAAACTTTCATCTCAAACAAGGAAAACACTTATCGGAGATGCAGCTAAGAGGCCCATTATCACTCTTTATGAACTGCAGAGATCTACAGCTGAAGTGGAAGAGTCTGTCCATAGGACAACAATCAGTCGTACACTGCACAAATCTGGCCTTTATGGAAGAGTGGCAAGAAGAAAGCCATTTCTCAAAGATATCCATAAAAAGTGTTGTTTAAAGTTTTCCACAAGCCACCTGGGAGACACAGCAAACATGTGGAAGAAGGTGCTCTGGTCAGATCAAACCAAAATTGAACTTTTTGGGCACAATGCCAAACGATATACAGTACAGACCAAAAGTTTGGATACAGCTTCACATTCAAAGAGTTTTCTTTATTTTCATGACTCTGAAAATTTTAGATTCAAACTTAAGGAATCAAAACTATGAATTAATACATGTGGAATGAAATACTTAACAAAAAAGTGGGAAACAACTGAAAATATGTCTTATATTCTAAGTTCTTCAAAGTAGCCACCTTTTGCTTTGATTACTGTTTTGGACACTCTTGGCATTCTCTTGATGAGCTTCAAGAGGTATTCAACTTGGAATACAAAACATACTTTCAGTTGTTTCACAGTTTTTTGTTAAGTATTTCATTCCACATGTGTAAATTCATAGTTTTGATGCCTTCAATGTGAATCTACAATTTTCAGAGTCATGAAAATAAAGAAAACTATTTGAATGAGAAGTGTGTCTAAACTTTTGGTCTGTACTGTATTTGGCGTAAAAGCAACACAGCTAATCACCCTGAACACATCATCCCCACTGTCAAATAATGTGGTGGCAGCATCATAGTTTGGGTCTGCTTTTCTTAAGCAGGGACAGGGAAGATGGTTAAAATTGATGGGAAGATGGATGGAGCCAAATACAGGACCATTCTTGAAGAAAATCTGTTGGAGTTTGCAAAATACCTGAGACTTGTGACGGAGATTTGTCTTTCAACAAGACAATGATCCAAAATATAAAACAAAATCTACAATGGAATGGTTCACAAATAAAAGTATTCAGGTGTTAGAATGGCCAAGTCAAAGTCCAGACCTGAACCCAATCGAGAATCTGTGGAAAGAGCTGAAAACTTCTGTTCACAAACGCTCTCCATCCAACCTCACTCAGCTCCAGCTGATTGCAAAGGAAGAAAAGGCAATAATTTCAGTCTCTCAATGTGCAAAACTCATTGACACATACCCCAAGCGACTTGCAGCCGTAACCACAGCAAAGGTGGCGCTATAAAGTATTAACTTAAAGAGGCTGAAAAATATTGCACTCCCCAATTTTCAGTTTTTATTTTTTTTACAAAAATTTAAAATAAGCAATAAATATCGTTCACCTTCACAATTGTGTCACACTTGTTGTTGATTCTTCACCATAAAATTTAAAATTTTTATCCTTATGTTTGAAGCCTGAAATGTGGGAAAATGTTGAAAAATTCAAGGGTGTCAATTACTTTTGCAAGGCACTGTAAGTGGAGGATGAACTTTCAGCAGCCCACTGATCAACTGATTAAATACCAGCCATAGCTGGAACTAGAAATGAAAGAATATATTTGAGCGGAGTTGAATTCTACTTGAAAATTGAATAAATGGCGGCTGGTTGCCATTATTTTGCTGAGCCAGAAAGGGACTTCAAAAGATTAAAAACGGAAAACTTTTACGCACCTTATTACTCACCTATCCAAGCCATCCACTCCCTACTGTCACCCGTCTGGGCCTCTGCACATCTTATAAATGCCACCGAGCATTGAATTTCCAGGCCTCTTCACGTTATTCTTCAGATTCCAGAGCATAATAAGTGATGTTCAATTCATGGAGAATAGATTTTGTGTGAATCGAACATCTGGGCAAAAAGGAAAGTTTTAATTTAGCCTCAGCCTTTCTCTACCATGCACCTCTCAGTCATTTAGTTGATTGAGTAGTTGGGAGCCTAAGGGCTCGCTCACTCTGCTACATTTTATGTCCGAGTACAATCCAACAAAACATCGGATTGCACTCAGATCAATGTTAGCCTATGGGTCACTCAAATGTCTGAAAAAATCACAGTATGCCTAAGTTTGATCCAATATTTTAATCACACTTGGCTTTGCAAGTCAATGAGTGCAAGGAAATCATCAGACAGCACTAGGATGACATGTGAACCAACTCCGATTTCCGCTCACTGATCCAATGGGGAAGACAGAGAAATGTTGTTCTCCATCTTCTCCTGCAGTGGGTTAAGTTTTTTCATCCGAGGGATTCAGATCCCACTATGCTGAATCTCAGATCAAATTCTAATTAAAGTTTCATTAGCGTATCATTAGCATAATCAACCCAATTCTCTCGAATAAAAGACACTACGGTCATGATGCTTAATTTAGATGTTCCCAAAAAATCCATTTTAGTAGAAGGCCTTAATGACCAAATCAGAACTGTAGAGAAGTTTTCTGTAGCAATTGAGTGTAGTCATTCAGCAAGGAAAAAGGGGTATGAAATCTGGATCTCAAAAAAGGTAAAGGCATCCTCATAGCCTCAAAAGTGAAGCGCATGTAGGCTGCTCAAAGCAGGACAAATCTAAATGAGCTTCTAAATAATTGTAAGGAATACAGACAAATTATGTTTACCAGAAAACATCTGCATGTAGTATTTTTTTAGGACTAGTTTTCATTCTGACACCACATCCTTATAACCATAATTTGTGCAGCTTCTTTATAATGGTAGAAATCTGCACTCTGATGCTAAAGGGTGCTTTACACGCTGCGACATCGCTACCAATATATCGTCGGGGTCACGTCGTTAGTGACGCACATCTGGCGCCGGTAGCAACATCGCAGCGTGTGACACCAAGGAGCGAAGATCAACGATTGTAAAATCATTCAAAAACGGTGATCGTTGACACGTCGCTCCTTTCCTTAATATCACTGCTGCCAAAGGTACGATGTTGTTCGTCGTTCCTGCGGCATCACACATCGCTACGTGTGACACCGAGGGAAAGACGAACATCTCCTTACCTGCGTCCACCGACAATGCGGAAGGAAAGAGGTGGGCGGGATGTTACATCCCGCTCATCTCCGTCCCTCTGCTTCTATTGATCGGCCGCTTAATAATGCAGCAGAGACGTTACTATGACGCCGAATACCCCTCCCTCTTGAAGGAGGGATTGTTCAGCAGTCACAGCGACATCGCTGAACAGGTATGTGCGTGTGACGCTGCCGTAGCGATAATGTTCGCTACTGCAGCGATCACCACATATCAGCCGTACGACGGGGGCAGGTGCTATCGCGCTCAACATCGCCAGATGTCGCAGCGTGTAAAGCCATCCTAAGTGACGTCGCTATGACGCCAAACGAACCGCCCCCTTAGAAAGGAGGCAGTTCGCCGGTCACAGCGACGTCGCTAGGCAGGTAAGTAGTGTGACAGGTGTAAGCAATGTTGTGCACCACGGGCAGCGATTTGCCCATGCCGCACAACCAATGGGGGTGGGCACGCATGCTAGCGATCTCACTAGCGAGATCGCAGCATGTAAAGCGGCCTTAAGTTTTAGATTAAAAAGGTTTTATGTTAAAAAACAAAACAAATAATGGATGGAGTTATGACTTTAAAGAGTAACTGAACTTTGAATCTGTTTTTTTTTTTCATTTTGGCAGGCAATTTAGTTGCTTGTAGATTGGTGGGTTCTGGGTCCTTACAACTCCTATCTCTTATTTAATAGATTGAGTGCACACAGAGTGGAATATGGGTTCACTAGATTATATAGACTTTGTAATTTATGTTTTCTATTGAATCTGTACTTCACCTCTGTGTACATGCTCAGGCAGAAACTGTGTTCCTGTCTATGGTGCTGCAGTCTGTTTGGAGGGGCTATTAATTAATCGGTAGGGATATCATCAACCAGACCCTCACTGATCTGCCACCAATTAGCAGTGGCTGCAAAATTTAAAAAAACAGGTTCAAAGTGGAGTTACTCATTAAATTATAACTAGTGACAAGCAAGCACTTCCTCATTCAGGTTCTCAGTACTCGTAAAGAGCAGTTTGATGCTTGGATGAGCTCGACTCGTTCACCAAGTATAATGAAAGTCAAGGGGGAGTGAGAGCATGTTCCCATTTACTTCCATTATACTCAGTGAACAAGTTGAGCCCTTCCAAGCGTCCAACTGTTCAATACGAGTACCAGTGTCATGCAGTTTTCTGCGTTCCACTCACTTGGTATCATGGTGACGTTGGACTTTGTTCACACTGCAGAGTCCAACAAGCTGCCTGGGATTCATTAGTCGCACAGCCTGCCATGAGCGTAAGCTGATTCCGGCTTCACTACCTCCCAGCACAGCAGAAGTTAATTTCTGCTGGACTGTGATCAGCTGCTGGGAGCTCAGGCTGCTGATCACCATCTCCGGCTTTGGGCTTTGATAAGATTCTGTATTCTGGGGCTGTTTGCCGGATATAGCTTTGCTTCCTGGTTTCTAGAGTTATCCTGTGTATGGTGATCTTCAAGTTCAGCATGGTGTGTGAGTTCTCCAGCCATGTTATTATTTCCTAACCCTTTTGCGTTACTTCCCAGTTCATATACTGTCCTTCCTTTGTGTTTGAGTGCAGTGTGCATGAATTTTCGTTTACCCTTGTCTGTGATTCCTTGTGGGTTTTTGGTGACTGGGTGTCCGTCTCGCTCCCTGGGTGGGGAGAAGTAGTATCAGGGCTTGGGCAGGAGATAGGGCTAAATTAGAGGCTAGACCTTGGCCACCAACAAGTCTTCTGCCGAGATAAGGGACAGCACAGGGGCCCCAGTCTTAGGGTCAGCCCCTATTCCATCCATACTCCCCCATGACAACATGGTAGTGCTCGCTCATCACTAGTTAGAACAGATTGACTAGTATTATTTAAGGGGAGATTCATAAATAATATAGAAATGTATTCCTTTATTGAAGCCAAATAAAATCTGTTAATTTTGCAGATTCACACCCATTCCCTACAGCAAGTCCCACTACGGTGAATGTTAAGCGAACCACTGCTGGTGAGTAGTAACAGTTTTCTCTGATGATTTAGCCTAAATTGTCAAGTTCCTGCCTATTTAATTTGAAGTTAAAAGCTTCCATTTAAGAGAGGCCTGGATGCCTTTCTTGAAAAATATCATATGACTGGTTATGTGCACTAGATTCTGTGATGGGGCATTGATCCAGGGAACTAGTCTGACTAGGTGAACTCAATGGACTTAAGTCTACCTTCAACATTAAAAATTGTGAAAGTTTTAAAGTATAAGAGAAGCTTGGTAACTTATTTAATTCTTTATCCATACCGGAAAAATACTGTTGGCACACTGATGGTCAAATAGACACGCTAATGACACACTGATCCAAAACACTGATGACACCGGTACTGTTTTTTCACGTATGTGTTTTTTACGGACCTTTGAATGGGGCCTAACACACTCTAGATTTTGTTAGAAGTAGCAGTCATACTTCTTCCTTCATCAAGGATCACTCACTTTCTGCAAGCCTTAAGCGGGCTTTACATGCTATGATATTTCTAGCAATTGCTAGCAATATCGTACGCAAAAGCACCCGCCCCCGTCATGCATGCAATATCATGTGATCACTGCCGCAGCAAACATTATCACTACAGCAGCGTCACACGCACTTACCTGGTCGGCGGCGTCACTGTGACTGCCGAACAATCCCTCCCTCAAAGGGGAGGTGCGTTCAGTGTCACCGCGACGTCACTAAGCGGCCAGACAGTCAAAGCGGAGGGGCGGAGATGAGCGGGATGAACATCCCGCCCACCTCTTTCCTTCCTCATTGCGGGCGGGACGCAGGTAAAGTGAAGTTCCTCGCTCCTGTAGTGTCACACACAGCAATGTGTGCTGCCGCAGGAACGAGGAACAACATCTATAAACAACCATTAACAATTTTTGGTTTTAGGACGACCTCTCCATGGTGAACGATTTTCACCACTTTGGAGGACGTTTAAGTTGGATGCTGGTAAGTGTTACACGCAGCGATACCGTTAATGACGCCAGATGTGCGTCACTAACGACGTGACCTCGACAATAAAACATTAACGATATCGTTGCGTGTAAAGCCCCCTTTACTCAAGACCCTCATAATGACTTCTGAAATCTAGTTCAACACCATCCTAACCATAGACTTAGGTCTTTCTTGCCTCTCCATTGAAGTTAGTGCTCTGCTCTTGACTGCGGATCAGATCCCAGCATAGCACTTTTACAGTTTTCATAACTCCCTTCACCTCACATGATAAGTCTACATTCTTTCATTGTAGTCATCTCTAAATAATACAGACATTGTATTAACATGGAGAGAGAGATAGAAGGTCCAAGGAGCAGCACCAGACTCTGTGATTTATCAGTATTAGTGTCGTTGGCATCTGTCCTGCTTCATTTGAATTGCAATTCTACTTTTTTTGTTCAAATATACTACACTGGAAAGCAGCAGTAAGGCAGCACAATAGTTTCCCAGAAACCAAATATCTGAAATCAAAGACTTCAGTCAAACGTAACAGTACTGAAATTTCTAGTGTAATCCTTTATGTTAAGGGAGGATAATTGTTTTTTAGAAATAATAAAGAAAATTTCCCAAAAGCCGGACATATAACTCTCACCATTTTCCTTACAAAGTATGCATGTCCTCACCAACAATTTTATTTGCCTATCTATTTTACCAGTCAAATTCTACATCTGTATATGCCCCACTATTACAATGCCTTGTTGTAAATGCTGGATTGTTGGACTTTTGCATACCTTAGGGGTACCTTAGGGGTACTTTGCACACTACGACATCGCAGGTGCGATGTCGGTGGGGTCATGTCAAAAGTGACGCACTTCCTGCGTCACTCTTGACATCATAGTGTGTAAATCCTAGATGATATGATTAACGAGCGCAAAAGCGTTGTAATCATATCATCGGTGTAGCGTCGGCGAACTCCATAATTATGCTGACGCGACGGTCCGATGTTGTTCCTCGCTCCAGCGGCAGCACACATTGCTGTGTGTGAAGTTGCAGGAGCGAGGAACATCTCCTACCTGCGTCTCGCCTGCAATGCGGAAAGAAGGAGGTGGGCGGGATGTTTACATCCCGCTCATCTCCGCCCCTCCGCTCCTATTGGCCGCCTGCCGTGTGACGTCGCAGTGACGCCGCACGACCCGCCCCTTAATAAGGAGGCGGTTCGCCGGCCAGAGCGACGTCGCACGGCAGGTGAGTGTATGTGAAGCAGCCGTAGCGATAATATTCGCTAAGGCAGCTATCACAATGATATCACAGCTGCGACGGGGGCGGGGACTATCGCGCTCGGCATCGCAGCATCGGCTTGCAATGTCGTAGTGCGCAAAGTACCCCTTAGGATTTCTTATTACCTCATTTTGGGGAAAGTAGCTAAATTTTGTTTAGACTTAGCTACCCACGTCTGTTTTTGCATATCTGTTTTACTAGTCCAATTTGAAAACAGCATACACCACATTTATATTGCTGCCACATATTGCTTTCTGTATGTGCACCTACCAACCTAGCATTTCATATACAGTCCACTTTGGCAAGGGTTGAATAATTATGGTTAAAAAGATTGTCAAACATTGATTATAGTGTTGTACAAAAAGTGGTAAAACGAAATGTGTGGCAATTGCAATGGATGGAGTCGTGTAACAGAAAAACCCCATACCCACAGCTAAGAATGTAAGAGTCACTACCAGTGACAGAAGAACTACCTCGACCACTGGCTCAAGCAATCTGGGCAGTAGTATTAACAAACACATATCACAGTTGATCTTTTTTAATGGTTTAATGGGGAGGAAGTGCAGGATGTTATGAAATGTATGGCACATCTCTCATCTCATTCACAGCCAGATGATGTTACCTCTGACAGTGACACCATGATTTTGAGTTGGTGATCTGCCCAGAATGGTCTACTTGGTCACAAATGACTAAGAAGGATTTTTTGGACTGTTTAATATTTTATTGAAACATGTAAAGACTGTCAGTGCCCTTTTTCATAGGCTGTTGTTTACTACTGGATTACCACCAGTTTCTATGGTGAGGTCCTGTTGAAATTATTAAGACTGTGTTTGTGTTAAAAACAGGGATGAGCGATCGTGAACAGTAAAATTTGGGCTTCGTACTGGGTGTCCGGAGCTTGGATTCAAACACAGACTTTTAAAAGGAGTTTGGTATTCAGGTACTGTTTGTACATTAATAAAATTGTTGAAAGGTTGAATCGCAGCCAATCAACAATGAAGATAAAAAAAATTAAAAAACTTACGTCGACTCTTGCCTATTTTTGATAACAAGTGCAGGTAAAACAGACAACTGTGGGCTGCAACCCTCAGCTGTCAGCTTTATCTTGGCTGGTTATCAAAAATAGAGGAGATCCCTCTCAAAATAATAAAATATGGCGTGAGCTCCTCCCTATTTTTGATGACCAGCCAAGGTAAATCAGACAACTGAGGGCTGATATTATTAGGCTGGGAAGGCCCATGGTTGTTTGGCCCCTACCAGTCTTTAAAATAGTAGCCTACAGCCACTATAGAAATGGCGCATCCTTTAGATGCGCGAATTCAGCTACTTTACCCGGCTCTTTCTTATTGCCCTTGTGCAGTGGCAATCACGGAAATACTTTTGGTAATGATATCAGCTGTGAATTAACAGAGATTTGTAATGGGGGCATCTATCAGACACCCCCATTACTAATCTGGCAAGTATTGAGTTATAAAAACATAGACACAAAGAAAAAAGTTTATTTGAATAAACACTCCCCTAAGCACCCTTGTTCACCAATTTATTAATATAAAAAATCTTTGAAGTTCCAAAGTTATTTTATATGTCGAATTGTGGCTTAAACATAGTTAATAATAGCTTAAACATCTATGCCAGACTTCATGGTGAAAAATTCAGGGCTGCCACTAAATGACAGTGACCTGTGAAGCTGCATTCTGAGAAAGCTCTCAGAGCGCAACTCCAAAGGATTCATTGGGCATCTTGAGACATTACTCTTTGGATTACATTGGAACTTCTGAGATTTATTTTTCACAAATAAATTGGTGAACAAGGGAGTGTGGGGGAGATTTTATTCCCCAATTGGATTACGAAGGAACATTGAAGATTTTTTTAAATTAATTAATCGGCTGCTTCTCTCTTCCCACCTTTGGTCATATCACAGATATCTGGAGGAAGTGAAAGAGCAGCAGCGCTCACTTCCTCCAGATGTGGTGGGGAGAGTGAAGTAACCGTTAACTGGCCACAGGGATCACATGGCGTAGGACTGTTAAGTAATCCTAGTGTTAAGGTCTTAGTTCCACATGTGGACAGCTTCCGATGCGAGAGCAATGGAAGTGATATGCTAATGACTCTCTGCTGCGAATGTGAGTCGAGGATCATGCAACTGTGGTCTGATCTTGCGATCAATTCACAGCTGCAAAGGAGTAGTCTCCTTTGCGGCCTGTGCCTCTGCATACATCGCACTGCGGTCGGATGACATGCGAGTGCAGTGCGATATTTCACACGCACCCATAGATTTGTATGGGTGCGTGTGAGCCAAGACTCGATGCCAAACACAGCCATGCTGTGATTCTTTTCTCATGCCAACATGGCATGAGAAATCAATCACAGATGGACACTGCCCCATAGATTTGCACTGGTATGAGATGCAATTCGATGTTTTATCGGAATGCACTTGTCTTTGTAAAACACAAGTGGAACCGAGGCCAAACAGTGATGGCACCAGAGGTGATTATAAGTTATAACTTTAAAAGTGGAAAACATTAGGATTGAGAAAAGTTTGTCTAAGTAGTGGACGACCCTTTTAAGTGCTATGATATTTTATTAATTTGAGATTAAATTTGCCTACAGTCTAAACTGTGCTAAATTATACTTAATCAAAATTGTCATGCTACATCATGAATCAAATATTTTTTTATTTTTTTATTACATGCATAAACTGTAATAAAACTCCTGTCATAGATTGCAATAAACACTGTCATCCAGGGTGCCATTATTATGATGAATGGGAGATTACGCTCATGATATCAAGGAGTAAAGGTTCACATTTCATATGTTCACTATTAGATAAATAATCTTTTAGCAGAAATTCTCCTTTAAGTTTAAAGGATAATCAGCAGAAAAGGAGAACGTGGAGATGATTAATGTTTCGATGTGTGAGGACGCCAGGCACTGAGCTCTGCTTGGCTCCAGTAATCTGGTAAATCTGGTACAAACAATATAAAAGTGCCCTATAAAAACACAGTATATTTATAGTGTAGAGCAAGGGAGAACAAAATTGGCCAATTCTTTAAAAAGATATGCTGCAGCCAAGCTCATACATAGTTAGATATATCGCTATATAAAATTACAAACATTTATACGCCGCTGTACAGATATTTTAAACCAAATCCTGTGACACTTTACTCTACCAAGTGGTAATATAATTTGACATTTCTTATCCGACTATAAATGGCTGAAGTAAGGCTCGGTGCTCAGATATCATAATTTAAACTTCTCCTGTCATACAATTAAATTTATTTTAGAATTATTACTAAATGCAAGATAAATGGCGGCTTTTCAGCGGCTGAAGGACCTTTCCGCTGCTTCTATAATAACAGTGCTAAGCCGTTCTTTTGTGCCTTTAGTAATTATCTACCCATCTTTTTTTCTTATCGCATCTCGAAGAGAATCTTTACCTATTTGTTTTTTTATAAATGTATTTTTGTTTTATTAAGAGTGGACAATTTGTATCAAGCGTATACACAATTCCTTTTAAAATTAAAGCAAAACTGTCAAAAGAGTTCACAAAAATAAGTTACAGGAATTATTAAATAGATCTCTTAAGGAGGTTTTACATGCTGCGATATCGGTAACGATATATCGTCGGGGTCATGTCGTTAGTGACGCATATCCGGCGCCGTTAGCGACATCGCAGCGTGTGACAGCTAGGAGCGACATTCAACGTTTGCAAAAACGTCTAAAATCGTTGATCGTTGACACATTGCTCCTTTTCCAAATATCGTTGGTGGTGCATGCCGCTGGTTGTTCATCGCTCCTGCGGCATCACACATCGCTGTGTGTGACACCGCTGGAACGACGAACGTCTCCTTACCTGTGTCCACCGGCAATGAGGAAGGAAGGAGGTGGGCGGCATGTTCTGGCCACTCATCTCCGCCCCTCCTCTGCTATTGGGCGGCCGCTTAGTGACGCCGCAGTGATGTCACTATGACGCCGATCGCACCTCCCCCTTGAAGGAAGGATTGTTTGGTGGTCACAGCGACGTTGCTAACAAGGTATGTGCATGTGACGCTGCCGTAGCGATAATGTTTGCTATGGCAGCGATCACCACATGTCGCACGAACGACGGGGGGGCGGGTGCTATCATGCACGACATCGCTATCACTAGCGATGTCGCAGCGTGTAAAGCACCCTTTAGACCTGATCAAGATGGTTTACTTATTGTCAATGGTTTGCTGCCAATAAGGTTCATGAATAAAATCTGGATGAGACAAAATGGCGCAAATGGTATATTAATTTAGTGGAGTGGAGAAAAAGGAGGTTTGGAAAAACTCCCCTTGGGGAGTCGTGAGGGTCACAACTACCATTAGAGTACAGTGTCAAATCACGTCGGCTGCCGTGTACCCAGTAGATGCAAATAGTATCAGGAGGGAGGAAAGGGTTAATCACGCTGCCGTGGATATAAACAGGAGATGAATCCAAGGGTTAATCTTCATGATTTTTATTATTCAATGCGTTTCAGAGTCCAAATGACTAAGGAATCAAAAACCACTAATGTACATCTATGGTTTTTGTTTCCTGATGAAGGAGTCATTTGGACTCTGAAACGCGTTGAGTAATAAAAATCACGAAGCGTAACCCTTGGATTCATTTCCTGCTTATATCCACAGCAGCACTATTAACCCTTTCCTCCCTTCTGCTACTATTAATAAGGAAAATGAGTCGGGGGAGCCCTCGTGCCAGCGAGCCCTCACCTCACCCGACATTGCATTTTTAACAATATCAACATTGCAGGTGCCGATATACTGTATTTTTCGATTTATAAGATGCCCCGGATTATAAGATGCACCCCAATTTAAGAGGGGGAAAATAGGAAAAAATAATTTTCAATGTTATAATGATGGTCTGTCATAATTAGAGCTGGTCGAACTCACAATAAAACGGGACCCTGCTAAATTTAAAAAAAAAAAAATCAAGGATCCGGTCCGGAATCTGTTACCCATACAAGTCTATGGAGAGCAGAATCCAGAGATTAAAAACGTTGGTGGAAGGAATAGGGCGGTAGGAGCGCGCACAATGAAATCACTAAGACTGTTACATGACTATCAAAATTGGGGGGAACAACACGCCGGTTTTTTAAAATTATTTATTTATTTATTGTACTACACGATATTGACCCGCCCACCAGCGGCTGTGATTGGTTGCAGTGGGAGAGCTGTCACTCAGTGTGGGGGCGTGTCTGACTGCAACCAATCATAGGTGTTGGTGGGAGAGGGAAGCAGTGAATACAAAATGGAATAATGAGCGGCCGGCATTTTCAAAAACAGGAGAAGCTGTCGGAGCAGTGTGACAGCCGTGCAGCGCCGTGCCGGTGATCGGTGAGTATGAGAGAGGGGGTGAGAGGGAGAGACCGACCGACAGACCGACAGAGAGAGAGACCGACAGAGACACAGACCGACCGACAGACACAGAGAGAGAGAGAAATTTCACTGATGGCTTTCCTGTCCGATGCTTCCCTCCCCGTTGCCTCACTTTCCCACCTGGTGCTTCCCTCCCCGCTGCCTGGTGCTTTGCTCCCCCACCGCCACCCCACCTGATCTTAAGTTAGGACCGGGCGGGGAGCGCAGCACCAGGGAGTAAAGGACCCGGGCGGGGAGCGTGTATCAGATGATTGCTTAAAAAACAATCATGCATCCATTTCAGCCTTTTACTCAGCCCCAAGACCGCTTTGTAGGGTCCAGCGGACAATTACTCACATTTCCCATTGACTTAAATTGGACTCGCTACTCCTAACGAGTAATTACAAGCATACTCACGGAGTAACGAGTAGCCCAAATGGAATACTACTCGACGAGAACTGAGTGGTAATGAGTATACTCGCTCATCCCTTCTAATGAGCCATATTAGGGCTTGTTGTTGTGGGATAGTTTGGCATTATAATTTCTGCAATTTTTTTACATATGACTTTTTTAGCACTTTTTATTTACTTTTTTGTTTTTCAGTATGATTAAAAAAAAAGACAATTTTGTCATTTTTTTTACGGTATTTGTCAGACGGAATAACTAACGTGACATTTATATAGATCAGATCGTTCTGGACGTGGCGATACTAATATGTAATATGTACATTGCTTTTTGTAAACGCAAAAGCTGTATTTTTAGTGGGAAAAAAAGATTTTTGTGAATTGTGTGCGCTTTTTGTATATTTCTTTTACTTTTTTTACTCATTTATTTCACTTTTTTTACTTTTTCACTTAGTCCCAATGTGGAACATGAATATTTTTCACTTTGATCACTGGTCTCATGTACTACTGTACTTGTATACAGCAAGCTAAGAAAAAGACTTATAGCACATCTTACCTCTCTAATATGAACAGGTGCAAACTGAACAGGAAACATAGTAACAAAAAGGAGAGAGTTTCACTCTGTAGTGCTAAGATATATTAAAATGAATATGAGATTATAGACATGCATTACAGCTATGAAAAATATGTCAAAATTGGGATACTTAGCATGCAAAACTGGCCAGTTTTAATTTGAGCCCAACAGCCAACGGCAAGGTGACCTCTTTTTCTTGGGTCCTTGCCTACTCTAATGCCTCTCTTTGGGTTAAAAAACCCTCCAATTTATGGAAGGACAGGAACCTACAAATGAAGCATAAAGGCTGCTTTACACGCTGCGACATCGCTAAAGCGATCTCGTTGGGGTCACGGAATTTGTGACGCACATCTGGTCGCTTTTGTCGTTGCGTGTGACACCTATGAGCGATTTTGCATTATTGCAAAAACGTTAAAAATCGCTCATCGGTGACATCCCCCCCCTATTCTTGATTATCGCTGCTGCTGCAGCTATTGATGTAGTTCCTCGTTGCTGCGGCACCACACATCGCTGTGTATGACACCGCAGGAACGAGGAACCTCTCCTTACCTGCGTCCACCTGCAATGAGGAAGGAAGGAGGTGGGCGGGATGTTGTGTCCCGCTCATCTCCGCCCCTCCGCTTCTATTGGGCGGCGGTTCAGTGACGCTGCTGTGACGTCGCTGTGACGCTAAACGAACTGCCCCCTTAGAAAAGAGGTGGTTCGCCGGTCACAGCGACGTCGCTAGGCAGGTAAGTAGTGTGACGGGTCCGCATGATGTTGTGCGCCACGGGCAGCGATTTGCCCGTGTCGCACAACCGATGGGGGCGGGTACGCACGCTAGCGATATCAGTCATGATATTGCAGCGTGTAAAGCGGCCTTGAGGCCCATGAACAACCGTCTTTAAGAGGCGGCTCGCTGTCGTAAAGGGTTAAGAGAATCTGTCAAATTAAAATTTTAATACATTTCCTTTCTGTAGCTTGAGGCCTTACATAAACTTGGAACCAGTTTGCTATTTATTTTTTTATATGCTGTATTATTAAAGAAATTATTATATAAAATTTGCTAAAATCAATGCTTACAACAATGGTTCTTTCCTCTCAACAACAAAAGCTACTGCAATCGTGTTTCATGTCTCCATATTTGTATCATTTAGAGTGCCTCTTCAGAGTTGTTATCCACTAAGTATCAATTTAGTAACAGAACAAATGACCAAAATGTTCCTTCTTTAATGGCAGAAAATTAAGGCATGTTTTAATTTAATTGTGTTTTTTCTGTTTAACTCAATATAATGATTTTGTTGTTGTAGCCAAATTTATACAAATAGTCCAAATAAGATAAAATAGCTTTCCAGACCATCATGGTTATCGGTCCATTGTTGCAAAAAGTTAGAGTGCCAAATTGTTGTCGAAATTCTAAATCGCTGCCTAAAATCTGCAGCATAGGTATATTCGGTAAGTATTTACCTTTTTGAAGCTTTATCATTGTCTAGCACAATAGCTATGGCTTTATTCAAGGAAAATATATTAAATTGTTGGTTACAATTGCTAAGGTTACATTTCCAGTATCACCCGGTGGCAAACTGACTTTGCCATTTGAGCAGCCCATAGCAAGCAATTCCAAGTTCAACTTTTTTGCTTGACAGTGTTTGCATATTACGTCCATTTTGCCTATTATGACTTTCAGATGTAAGCTATACAGTAGTCCTGTATTGGGTCATAGCGAAACGCTTCCAAACTGAAGTCAGCCTGCATACGCCTTTGATTAGGTTGCATATTGTCATATGCGGTCATTTTGGCAAAGTTCATCCTTTTGTTCAGATGTTTCAGCTTCTTTTTATTCAGCCCATCTCATCAGATTCTCCTGAAGACAACGTTCCCGTTGTTCAGATGTTTCATCTGCTTTTGATTCATCCTCTCTCATCCATTCCCTTTCAAGCCGGGACTTTTTGAGTAACTTGCCCAATAGATAGTTGTTTCTTGGGTGGCATTTCAAAAAAACAGTTCTTTGTTTTATGACCCTTAGTAATAAGCTGTCACAGCCGTTTCTCTGTATTTACAGACTTGTGACAGGATCTGGGCCAGAGTCTCTCTTTGCCGTCTGAGACTCCTCACATTAAACATATTTCACTTTCTTTTGCTGCTAAAGGGTTAATGCTATTTTTCTTTTCCAGCAGCTTCTGACTCCAAACCTCAGGTTTCCCTTTCCTTATATATGGTCACATCTCCCACTAGAGGACAACGGTTATTTTGATTGATTCTGAAGCTAGGCCTCAACGTGGAAGCAGGTGCTGGAGCCCTTGTTGTGTGAAGTAGCATCTTCAGCCATGCAGTATTCTGCAGCGCAATATAAAATCAGGCAATAAAACGGACATAACATCTCTATCAACTCTTTTCTCCTCTGAGGTCTTGATGTTTTCTTTATTCAGGTTGAACCGGTCTAAATCTCTAGAACAAACAAAGTCTGTGCTCTGAAGAACAGGCCCGTGGGCCAACATTTATCTTTCCAGTCCATGGTAACAATCCTTCGACAGGAGCCATAATGAAGATCACCCTGTGCTTTCGTCCATGTCTCCCACCTACCGCAATGGTGGTACAGTCCTTCAAACTATTCATCTATAAAGAATAAAACACATCCTGACCTGGCCGGTACATCAGGTCATATGTCCACCCTCCCTCCACTTACGATTCACAGGACTGGGCACAGTCTCAGAGGTTGCTTAGGGAAAAATCCATACGGGCAGGTTGTAAATGGGCAAAATCCATGGAGGCAAACTTCAAACGGTAGTTTGAAGAAAAGTTCCTGAGAGCTGCAAGGGACAAGTGTTTGTCTGAGGGGGGAACCCCCCTGCAACCCAGAGGGCCCAAAGTCCTCCAAATCCAGCAGAGGGGACTCAACATGTGCAAAACTTGGAGGGGGAAACAGAACACTAAAAAAAAAAAAACAGGCCTATCTGAGTACAAGTGCAGTATCTCTTACCCTTTAAAATTTTCACCTCAAGGCCTCTTCCAGCCAATGTAGCATCCTGCGCAATTAAGGGGTATTTCACACACAGCGAGATTGCTACTGAGATCGCTGCTGAGTCACGTTTTTTGTGACCTCATTAGCGATCTCGCTGTGTGTGACACTGAGCAGCGATCTGGCCCCTGCTGTGAGATCGCTGCTCGTTACACACAGTGCTGGTTCGTTTTTTTATTGTTGCTCTCCCGCTGATAAGCACACATCGCTGTGTGTGACAGCGAGAGAGCAACAATCCTGAATGTGAAGGGAGCAGGAGCCGGCATCTGACAGTCTGCGGTAAGCTGTAACCAAGGTAAACATCGGGTAACCAAGGTGGTTACCCGATATTTACCTTCGTTACCAGCCTCCGCAGCTCTCACGCTGCCAGTGCCGACTCCTGCTCCCTGCACGCGCTAAGTTAAGCGGTGTGAGCTGGTAACTAAGGTAAACATCGGGTAACCATACCCGATGTTTACCTTAGTTACCAGTGTCCGCAGCTTCCAGACGCCGGCTCCGTGCAAGCGCAGCGTCGCTTGCACGTCGCTGCTGGCTGGGGGCTGGTCACTGGTCGCTGGTGAGATCTGCCTGTTTGAGAGCTCACCAGCGACCATGTAGCGATGCAGCAGCGATCCTGACCAGGTCAGATCGCTGGTCGGATCGCTGCTGCATCGCTAAAGTGTGAAGGTACCCTTAGAGTCCTGATGTCAGCCCAATGGGCTCTGGTTCCTTCCTTTACAAAAGGGCTCTGAAATTAGCCTGTTTTTCAACTTGGCCATCAGCTAACAGTGGAACAGACAGGGGTCATCAGTCTGGTTCAGGCCACCTTCTTTTTCCAGTCCTCCCAGGACCTAGGTCCATTTCCACAGTGGGTCTGGGTATTTTTCGGGCCATGGTCCTCTCAGAAAATGTTGATACTAGTATAAAATAATTGTGCCATCTGGTTCCCTGTGACATTTTTGGTAGTACCGGGCACAGTGCTGATAGGGGTGGCAGATTGCTGGTACTCCTGTTTGTCCACGTGGGGATCCGGGCTACAGGCAACCCTCTGGGATGGGATGGGTCTACAGACTCCTCTTGGTGACAGATTTTCCTGCAGTTGACAAACGAGGTCCTCCTGTGTCGCCAGCTTTGCCGATCATCCTTGGCCTTCTCCTCCCATCTCTCGAATGACACCCTTTTCACCACTTAATAGGTCTGTAGGTGAGCAGGGAGGGTATCCCGTTTGACCATGGTCTGATTCAGATATATTTGGTGTCTTCGGCTATAAATCCAAAGTTCTGGTCTGATTAAAGTCAATGACCTTGCCTTGGGTACAGCCATTTTCAAAGTCGCCACTCTTCAGCCTGGTCAGCCACTCCCAAGCTAAGTCATCTGCCCTCATCCTCTCCTCCACCACATGTAATGTCTCGGCTTTTTTTAGGGAGAAACCAGTGGACTGTACAGCTGGTTGGGGGTCTGGACAGCTGACTCGGGCAAGTGGGAGGATTTATTCTAATTCCTCTTCTTCCTCCTCCAGCTGGCTCCAGCAGAGGGGCTCCAAGGGGGCATTTCAGGCTGGTCCTTGGGGGCCTTACCCCTGCCAAGGGTCTTGGTGGGTAAATCTATCCCCACAAATACCGCCTCTGCTTCAGGAAGCTCCTCTCCCATCTGGTTCCAGCATTGTATCTGAACATAACTGCAGATGAGGCTCAGCACTGGGTGCGGTATTGTCCCCCACATTACATATATTTGGGACGTGTTGTCTGTGCCTGCTGCTCCAGGAGCTCGACGGTCTCCTGCAGCCCCAGGGGTCATCAGCCAGATGATGTCCTCCAGCTGTGCCTCACTTCTAGCATAACTCATCTTCTCGCCTACACTTAGGTGATCAGGGCAGCAAGCTGCTACTTCTCCTGCATCCAACACCAAAGTGGCACCGGCCTATGTGACACGATCTTCCATGCTTCGTCCTCACTGCTGGAGTAACCAAAAATGGACTGCTATACACAAAGGGTGGGTGGGGAAAGCATTGAATAGAGTCTGACTGCAATAATTTCCCTGGCCAATTGCAGCCATGCCAATGTTTCCCATGGCTGTGATGGGGCCAGAAGTGGAAAAGTTACTGATCAAAATCAAACATTGCTGACTTTTGACAAAAGTGTTTGGAAATCTGATCCAAACTGGCCAAGGCTCGTACCGAATTTGAAATTGGTGAACCTTTTCCAAACAAGTTTGCTCTTCTCTACTGATGATCCTCTAAAGATTTTGGAGTGAGGGCTTCTCGATGCCCATCAAAAGATTCTGAGCAACAGCTGCCTGATCACCCTTAAAATATTTTAAGCGAGGATTGCCTGATGATCCTTTAAAAATTTGGAGCAAGGACCACCTGATAACCTCTAAAAATTTTGAGTGAGGGCCACATAATGACCATTTTAAAGTTTGGAGCAAGCGCAGCATGATGAACAACTAAAAATCTTAAGCAAGGGCCACTTGATGACTCGCCATAAATTTTGAGTTAGGCCTGCCTGATGAGTTGACCCTCTAAAATTAAGAAGCAAGTGCCACCTAATAACCCTTTAAAAAAATTTTGAACAAGGACTGCCTCATGATCACCTAAACATTTTGGGCAAGGGCTGCCCAATGAGTCTCTAAAAATTTTGAGCAAGGGCTGCATAATTAACCTGTTCATATGGTGGAGGAAAAGGTGGACAATAAATAGAAGAAATCATGAATCATACACTCCCTGACAGAAGTTCTGTTGCTTATCCATGTTATGTAAATAAAAGCTTATAACCTGACTTAAAATTCATCCATTGGTTTTATAAATTACTCTTTTGAAAGCTGAAACCCTCCTAAATTTGGTTTAGGTTATGAAAATAAAGTTCCTGCAAAGCTGAAATATTGATCATTTAATGAACACAGAAAGGTCAAATTTTGGCAAGACAAAAGTTTTGTCACCCACAGAAAGTAATGTGAAATTCAAACAAATAATTAACTTCTAATACAAAGATATGCTGCATAACATTGGTAAACGAAGTTGTGGTGCTATTAGAGCCATATTTAATATTTTGTGTGACTTCCATGAGCTTGAAGGACTGCATCCATGCGGTTCAACAATGATTGATACAATTTATTTATGAAGTCATCAGGAATAGCAAAGAATGCAGTCTTACATGCCTCCCAGAGTTCATCTAGATTCTTTAGCTTTGTCTTTCAAGCATCCTCTTTCATCCTACCCCAAACATGCTCAATGATGTTCATGTCTGGTGACTGGGCTGGCCAGTCCTTGAGAACCTTGATCTTCTTTGCCAGAAGGAACTTTGATGTAGAGATGGATGTATGAGATGGAGCACCATCCTGCTGCAGAATGTGATCCCTTTTATGATTGGGAATGTAAGAGGTAGTTAATACTTCTTGATATTTTAGGCTATTGATATTGCCTTCCACCTTGCAAATGTTTTGCCCACCCCCATACTGAATGTAACCCCAGACCATGATCTTTCCACCACCAAACTTAACTGTTTTCTGGGTGTATTTTGGATCCTTACAGGCACTAGTAAATCTCCTGCAGTATTTGGTGTAATTCAACTGAAGATTCATCAAAGAAATCCACCTTCTGCCACTTTTCCATCGTCCATCTGTTTAGTAGGCTGTGGGACTTGGCTTGGATAAGCAATAGAACTTCTGTCAGGGAGTGTATACTATTTTTGGGTTGGAAGGGGTGCATGGGAAAACACCAAAAAAAACTGGTCGGGCTGAGAAGTCTTGGCCAATCCAGACCATATTCATTTTAATAAGAGTCAGACTGTCAGTAATTTAAGTTGACAGGTTGATGCCCCTATCAGTTATTATGCCCCCAGCGATATTAAAAACCCTCATGACAAAACGCTAGAGACAGGGCAGGCCATCATCTCCAAGATGCACCATTCATGCCATGTGTCCAGCTTGGATACCCAAGATTTTTACGGCACAGAGGAATCACAAAGAACGCTGGTAAAGTCATCTAGGTACTCCATCATCTTCAAAAACTTTTCCTTCCTTGTCAGACTACCCCTCACATCAAATCTTGAGTGCTAGGAGTTTCTATTGAAAATGTCCCAGACCTTTTATAGTGTTTCCCTGCCTTTTTGGACCTGATGTGTGTTTCCCACGGCTCTCCTCCTTGGTTGCGCAAGGAACTATGACATCTGCCGCCAGAGATGTGAGATGGGAATTTTTGTACTAATCGATCAGTTATCGTCTTCTACTATTTCAACAATTGCATAATTTTACTAGCCCTCTCTACCGTAGGAAGGAAAGATGACAAGTTCTCCTTGTAGCATGAGTTGAGAATGGTGAACAACCAGTAATCAGTGTTGACCAAAATCCATATATCGTGAGGATCTTGGGAAAGACAGCAGGACATAAATTCAGCCATGTGCACCTGACTCCCAACAAGCAACACTTCACTGCCCCCACGAGGAGGACAACCCTCCATCTCCTCTTCCCTCTTCTGCTTCTTCTTTTTAGCCTATTCTTGCTGAACAGATGGAATTAATCTGGTCTTGGTGGTACCTTCTGTAGCGCAAGCAACCATATAATTTTTCTCCTCCTCCACTTTATCAACTAATCTGACTTGAGAAGATGAGGATGGGTTGGGTAGTACCATCCTGTATAGTTTCTTCTTTCATCTGTACCTAGTCCAAGTGCAAATCTCCTCTTTAATAGTGAGCAGTGACCATTTAAGTAGATAAAGAGCAGGATGGTTATGCTGATTATGGCTTCATCACCACTTACCATCTTAGTTGATTTCTCAAAGATTTGGAGAACCTCACAGATATCAGACATTCATGGCCACATGTCGGTTCTTTTATGTGGAGGCTGACTAGAATGCAGAGGGGCATGTTGTAGCTTGTATTAATCTATTGCCCTCTACTGCTCACAGTCTTACCATTAATAGTAAGGTGGAGTTCCAGTATGTATGCACATTGTACACCAGTCTGTGAGCTGACACACTGGTGGCAGCAGTAGCTGAGTTGCGGAAATGGGCGCACACACAGCGTACCTTCACCAGTAGTTAAGGCAAATCTGCTTTGGTTTTAAGAAACCGCTGTACAATAAGTTGAATACATGGGCCAGGCATGGTACATGTGAGAGCTTGCCAAGCTTCAGAGCCACCAGCAGGATATGGACATTATCAAACACAACCTTGCCTTGTCCACCAGGCATACCTTACTCCAACTCGATTATTTAGTATGGGCCGTTCTCGTACATCGAAGTGCCCGAGGTGTCATCTCTCAGGGGCAAATTTCATACATATGATTTGGAGCTGTCCCAATATATCTTCGTACTGGCGGGGAGTGACATCTCTGCTGACAACGATTGTGTCGATTCCTGTTTTGTGTGACCCTTTGATATGCCTGTTTGGGGTGGTGGAGGAAGAGTCCTGGGATCATTACATGACAATATTCCTCAGAGAGGCATTGTTTCTGGCTAAAAAATTAATAGCTCTGAGGTGGATGGGAGATTCGAATCCAACTGTGCGGTCCTGGGTTAAACAACTACAGTCTATGAGCGGGTGGTATATTATAATAGGGGGCGCCCGGGAAAATTTAACAAAATCTGGGGTTTGTGGAATTCTTCTCCAGACACACTTGCGGAGGTTTGAGGGAGATTATGCGGATAATGGTGGTTCCCGCTAGATGTTGGGATTAGAGATGAGCGAACCGGTCGCGGTTCGGCTCGAGGTCGGTTCGCCGAACGGAGCTCCCGTTCGAGTTCGGTTCGTCGAACGTTCGACGAACCGAACTCGAACCAATAGGCTATAATGGGAGGCAATCACAAACACATAAAAATGCATGATAAATGTACACAAACAGTTAATAAACATTGCCATAACACTTACCGGTCCCCGCGATCCCTCCTGCACTCTGTCTCCTGCCGCTATTCCATCCGATGATCGCTGAATCCTCCCGGTGACCAGCACTGCCAGAAGTGATGCAGGACCTATCGTGACGTCAAAATAGCCATGTGACCAGTCACGTGGCTATTATCTTATTGGCTACAGACTGGTCACATGACTATGACGCGTAATGTAGGACCTGCGAGTGCATCTCTCCGGTACACGGTGCACATTTGTGTATCGCCGTGTACCGGCGACATGTTGTAGCACACGGTCGACTCCCCGTTCCGTTAGGGACCGGCTGACACAGCCGGTCATTAACGGAGATCACCGTTGCCATAGCAACGCAGTTAGCGGTGACGTCACTGCTAAACGCGGCTCCGGGAGCACCGTTGCTATGGTAATGCGTCTGTCAGCGTTACCGCTGTTACTGCTAGCAGCACTGATCACTCACGGAGTGAAGGCTGCACGCTGCTTCTCGTGCAGCTTTCACGGAGTGAATGCTCCACGGGAAGCAGCGTCATCCCCCATGAAGCAGTGATGTAGCAGAGCTGCATTTGTTGAACGAGAAAGACAGAAGAGCAGGATCGTGGAGGGCTGACAAGGGGTAATAAAGATGGAGTCTCTAATGTGTCTGTGTATTTATTCTATTAAAGTATTTTTTCTCTGTGTGGTGTCTTTTTTTAACCCTTTATTGGAGATTCTTAATGGCCGGGTCAAACGTGCCTGACATTAAGAATCTCTGGCTTAATACTGGCTAGTAAAACAAAGCCAGTATTAACTCATGATTACCCAACAAGCCACCCGGCTCCAGGGCTGTTGGAAGAGTTGGATACAGCGCCAGATGATGGCGCTTCTATGAGAGCGCCATTTTCTGGGACGGCTGTGGAAACCTCGGGCTAACCTGTGCTGCGGATTCCAATCCCCAGCTGCCTAGTTGTACCTGGCTGGACACAAAAATGGGGCGAAGCTCACGTCATTTGTTTTTTAATTATTTCATGAAATAAGTGAAATAATTAAAAAAAACGGGCTTCCCTATATTTTTGGTTCCCAGCCAGGTACAAATAGGCAGCTGGGGGTTGGAGGCAGCCCATGGCTGCCTGTTGTACCTGGCTAGCATACAAAAATATGGCGAAGCCCACGTCATTTTTTTGGTGGGCAAAAAACTTCTGCATACAGTCCTGGATGGAGTATGCTGAGCCTTGTAGTTCTGCAGCTGCTGTCTGCTCTTCTCCATACAGACAGACAGCAGCTGCAGAACTACAAGGCTCAGCATACTCCATCCAGGACTGTATGCAGAAGTTTTTTGCCCCCTGAAAAAATTATGTGGGCTTCGCCATATTTTTGTATGCTAGCCAGGTACAGCAGGCAGGTACGGCTGCCCCCAACCCCCAGTTGCCTATTTGTACCCGGCTGGGAACCAAAAATAAAGGGAAGCCCTTTTTTTATTATTTCATAAATTTCATGAAATAATTAGAAAACAAATGACGTAGGCTTCGCCCCATTTTTGTGTCCAGCCAGGTACAACTAGGCAGCTGGGGATTGGAATCCGCAGCACAGGTTGGCCTGAGCTTTCTGGGCCCCACTGCTGCGAATTGCAGTCTGCAGCCGCCTCAGAAAATGGCATTTTCATAGAAGCGCCATTTTCTGGCGCTGTATCCAACTCTTCCAGCACCTGCCTGCTATACCTGGCTAGCATACAAAAATATGGCGAAGCTCACGTCCTTTTTTTGTAGTTTTTTGGCAAAAAAAATTAAAAATGCTTCCCTGGATTTTCCATTGCCAGTGAAGGTAACACCAAGCAGTGGGGGTTAGCAGCCAGTAGCTGCTTGGATTACCCTTAGCTAGCAATACAAAAAATGCAGCAGGAGCCCATATATATTTTTTTAATTATTTATTTAAATAACTAAAAACAAAATGGGCTTCCCTGTATTTTGATTGCTGGACATCACAGTGCTGTAAAAATAAATCTTTAATAAAATGACGTAGCGCTCCGCGGTATTTTTGATTCTCAGCGCAGATTAAGCAGACAGCTATGGGTTGCCACCCCCATCTGCCTGCCGTTACCTTGGTTGGCAATCAAAATACAGGGAAGCCCATTAATTTTTTCTATTTAAAAAATAGTTTAAAAAAAAAATGACGTTGGGTCCCCCCATTTTTGATAGCCAGCTAGGGTAAAGCAGACGGCTGTAGCCTGAAAACCACAGCTGGCAGCTTTACCGTGGTTGGGGATCCAAAGTGGAGGTCACCCCAGGCTCTTTTTTATAATTATTTTATAAATATTAATAATTACACAATAAAAGTAGGGTCCCCCCCAAATTGGATCACCAGCCAAGGTAAAGCGGACAGCTGTGGTCTGGTATTCTCAGGGTGGGAAGGTCCATAGTTATTGGGCCTTCACAGCCTAAAAATAGCAGGCCGCAGGCACCCCAGACGTGGCGCATCCACTAGATGCGCCAATCCTGGCGCTTCACCCCAGCTCATCCCGTGCCCTGGTGCAGTGGCAAACGGGGTAATAAATCGGGTTGATACTAGCTGTAAAGTCACCTGAGATCAAGCCCAGCAGTTTGTGATGTCATGGCGTCTATTAGATACCCAACATCATAAACTGTCAGTACTAATAAAAAAAAAATCGACAAAAGAAATTTATTTGAAAAAACAGTCCCCAAAACATTTCCTCTTACACCAATTTATTGTAAGAAAAAAAATAAAGGGGTCCCACGACGACTGGACCGTCTAGAATATGGGGGGGAGACACTCAGGGAACGTATCCCCCATTTTCTAGGAGTGCGGACCCTTCATGTGAGGAGTGTGGGTGCAATGAATCTGCACTCACTCTCCCCGGGTCCACAGCAGCAGAGTCCATGTCATAATGGTTGCTACCAAAACTGCAATGCCCTGCTCATGAGGTAAGGGCATGCCTAATCAGGAGAACTACTGTAGAGGAAGCTCTGCTCACTGGTATATAGGTGCTCAGAGGTAATAATAGATAAAATTAGTGAGTAACCTCGGCACTCTAAATCTCCCAGACTAAGTCAGTAAGTCACAACGGATAGTAATGCAAAATCACTCTTTATTGGTCCGTATTAAGAAAAATAATTTTTTCATAAGCATATATGTTTTTGTCCAAAACAAGTTACAAATGACGTTTCGGCCTGAGCCTTCGTCAGATTGGACTTATCTGCATGTAATCATGAAAAATGACAATAATCAGTATCACATAAGAGTGAGAGAACAATAACATAAATTCGAACAATGTAGAGGTACAATTGGGATGCAGCAAAAAAATTGCAACACAGCAAGAAATGAAACACATGATACAAATGTCATAATACAGTACAAGGACAATATAGTAATGACAAATATGGGGTCAGAGTAGGCTTAGACAGGTCTGGTACGAAAGAGATGTCAATCATAAAGTAACATGTGCAGTAGGTGTAGAGCTACACTATGCATGGCAGAGCTAATGGGTAGACCGACCATAGAAAAAGAACGGAGAAAAAATGGAGAAAAAGTGGAGAAAAAGTTGAGAAAAAATGTAGAAAAAGTGGAGAAAAAGTGGAGAAAAAGTGGAGAAGAAGTGGAGAAGAAGTGGAGAAAAAATGTAGATAAAGTGGAGAAAAAGTGGAGAAAAGGTGGAGAAAAAGTGGAGAAGAAGTGGAGAAGAAGTGGAGAAAAAGTGGAGAAAAAGTGGAGAAAAAGTGGAGAAAAAGTGGAGAAAAAGTGGAGAAAAAGTGGAGAAAAAGTGGAGAAAAAGTGGAGAAAAAGTGGAGAAAAAATGTAGAAAAAGTGGAGAAAAAGTGGAGAAAAAATGGAGAAAAGGTGGAGAAAAAGTGGAGAAGTGGAGAAAAAGTGGAGAAAAAGTGGAGAAAGAGTGAAGAAAAAGTGGAGAAGAAGTGGAGAAGAAGTGGAGAAGAAGTGTTTGTTCATGCCAGATGGGAGATAAATAATTTTTTACCGGCGCTGTCATTTACTGTAAGGTGATCATCGGTGTACGGTGTATACCTGTGATCATGTGAGCGGGGACCGGAAAAAACGTCCTGAATCATGATCTCCAGGGTCTCAGCTAGCCCTGAAACCCCGGAGATTTTCTGACGCTGGGGGGCGTTATTCACTTATTTCTGCCTGCTGTTTATAAATGGCAGATCAGAATAAGGTTACATTAACACGACCGATCCATTTTTGCGGTCACCAAAAAACAGTCAGTTTTTTTTCACAGGTGCATCCGTGTGGCATCCGTTTCCGTTCCGTAGACGGTCCATATGTCATCTGTTTGTCATCCGTGTGCCTTCCGTTTTTTTTGTGTACTGCAAAGAAACTGAAGGAGGGTAAATGCATAAATTTACCCAGGATCCATAGCTTCATCCTACATGAGGCGGTCACATGTTCACTCCAGTGCCATTTTCTACTGTTTTTCACAGCGTAGTGCGCTCTGGTGATTTTCTTGTGCTTGTGCACTTCATATCAGTCTTTTCTGTCATTATAATGGCAGAAAGACACATAATGTCCCACTCTCCTGCATTTTGTAATTTTGCACCCTTTGGTGCCTTTCATGTGGCACTAAGGGATGCTTAGCTTTGTATTTAGCCAAAAAAATGAAAAAAAAATGACGTAGGGTTCCCCCTAGTTTTGTAGCCAGCTAGGGTAAAGCAGACGGCTGCAGCCTGCAGACCACAGCTGGCAACCTCACCTTGGCTGGTAATCCAAAACTGAGGGCACCCCACGCTGTTATTTTAAATTAAATAAATAATTTAAAAAAAAAACACGTAGGGGTCCCCCCAAAATTGGATCACCAGACAAGGTAAAGCAGACAGCTGGGGTCTGATATTCTCAGACTAGGGAGGTCCATGGTTATTGGACTCTCCCCAGCCTAAAAATAGCAGGCCGCAGCCGCCCCTGAAGTGGCGCATCCATTAGATGCGCCAATCCTGGTGCTTCGCCCCAGCTCATCCCGCGCCCTGGTGCGGTGGCAAACGGGGTAATATATGGGGTTAATACCAGATGTGTAATGTCACCTGGCATCAAGCCCTGGGGTTGGTGAGGTCAGGCGTCTATCAGATACCCGACATCACCAACCCAGTCAGTAATAAAAAAAAATAGACGACAAACACATTTTTATTTGAAAAGACACTCCCCAAAACATTCCCTCTTTAACCAATTTATTAGAAAGAAAAACAAATCCAGGTCTGGTGTAATCCAAGGGGTTGCCATGACGATCCACACTGTCCCAGTCAATGAAGAGCAGGATGTTCCCCATTGGCTGGGAGAGCAATGCAGTGACCTGAGCTAACATCAATGGGTCTGCCCAGGTCACTGCAGGGCATGACAAGTGCTGCTGTCAGCGAGGTACAATACCTGCGCTGATCTCCAGCACACTGACAGCACCTGTCACTGAGTTCAATGACCGCCGCCTTCACAGCCAAGTATCGCGAGAGGCCCGTGACGTCACCGCTAGTCAGTCTCGGGTCGGAAGCGAGAGAAGGTGATGTGACAAGCAGCGGCCATGGAGGACAGTGACAGCGCTGAGGTCGGGACTTCATCACCGCAGGTAATCCGAGCGGGACCATGTGTGCAGAGTGTGTGTGCAGAGTGTGTGTGTGTGTGTGTGTGTGTGTGTGTGTGTGTGTACATGCCACGGGCAGGAGGGGGCAGAGCGAGCTGAGCGAGCTGAGCGGGGAAGTGTGGGCTTCCTGCATGTAACTAGGATAAACATCGGGTTACTAACCAAAGCGCTTTGCTTGGATACCCGATGTTTATCTTGGTTACCATCTTCTGGCAGGCTGCCAGCGATGGCTCCTGCACACTGTAGCTGTAAAAAGCCCTGCTTTTTGCTGCTAGAACCGTTCTCGAACGTATCTAGAACTATCGAGCTTTTGCAAAAAAGCTCGAGTTCTAGTTCGATCTAGATCAGCCCCCAAAATCACTCGAGCCTCGAACTGGAGAACCTCGAACCGCGAACCGCGCTCAACTCTAGTTGGGATATGAAACACTGTCCAATGGTATATTGAAATATAATAATGCAATGTGGCTGTTGTTCTTTCTTTCTTCCTTTTTCTATTCCTCTTTCGATCTTGCTTTCAAAATATGGTCATGCTGATAGTTACAGCTGTTCTTATGCTGATTATAAAATTAGATACATATGCAAATGATAATAAGTATGGATAATAACATTGTTCTATCTTAAGTGCTAAAGATATTATGGACTTTATATGACTGTTTATTGTTATATTTAAATATTACTATCTATATACTGAGCTATCTTTATATGGCAAATGTCAGTTGTACCATGTTTGAAATTGTTAATAAAACGAAGTTAAAAAAAACACAACCTTGCCTGGTTGTAGGTTCAGCAGCAGAAGCCACAGATATGTCTAGTCTGTTATAGCTTTCAACAACTTTGCAGCAGTGTGCTGTTTGTCACCTAAACAAATAGGTTTCAGCAGAGCCTGTTGCTGCTTCTCCAAGGAAGTGCTGCTGTTCTTGAAGCCTGCGGCTCATATAGACAATGTGCTATGAGATGACAATTTAGAGACAGAGCATGAAGAGTCACTGCTTTGGTCAGGGTACGGGTGATGTTATGTGACAAGTACTGGTGTAAGGTGGGGACGGCACTCAGGTAAAATAGTTGCACCTGGGGACTGAATAAAGTGGGACGGCCCCCCCGATAAGGTTGGAGAAAGCATCAGCGTCTACCAGCAAGAGGCAACATTTCCAGGACAAGCACAATGCTCGACAAGTCACGAGCAAACCCAAGCACCTTAATGCTCAACCGAGCATCAAGCAAAGGCAAACACGTTCGCTCATCACTAGTAAGTATGTAGATGAGAAATGTGTTTGCTGTTTAAAAAAAAAACACGGGTGGCCATTTTGATGATACATACTTCCTGCAAGTAATTGTCCACCATTTTAAACTACTCCTGCGTTATCAATTCTGAATTTCATAAAAAAATGTATTTTCATCTCCTCCTCCACTACTAGATTGTGTTTATAAAGTTAGAGTATGCATTTCCCATTTAGTTTAGCAAAGTAGTTAAACAAGATTTATCATTAGTGATAAGCAAACCCCTGGATATTCCGGTTTTCCGAACCAGCGTGGACTAAAAAAAACAATCAGGTTCATAAGTCAAACTTGACTGTTAACTTGACCCCAGACAACAAACCCCATACAAGTCAATTGAGACAAGAAATTTTGGGCTGTAAAATGGCCATAGTTAACACTAGGGAACTACAAATGGAAGTTGAATGGTAGTAAGAGCTGGATAGTTATATATACCAAGTATCCCGGAGGTTTACACGGCAGTCAGACTCTCTTCCGACCCTTCTAATTAAGGTTCATCATTATTCACTGCTTCTCCCGCCATCCTCTGTGCTAGAGTCTGTGATTGATTGCAGACTGCTATACATGCCCCCACCTTGTCACTGTGCCTGTGATTGGTTGTAGTCAGTTTACAGTATGATAGTGTATAAATAATTTAAAAAAAACTACATGGGTTCTTGCCATGTTTTGATAGCCAGCGCGGGTAAAACAACAGGTTTAGGCTGCAGCCCCAACCCTTGAGCTTTACCCTGGCTGAGATTTTTTGGGTGTTTTGTGTTTTATTTTTTTACTTACAGGATTAGTAATGGTGGGGGTCTCATAGATGCCTCCCATTACTAATCCAGGGATTGATGACAGATATCATTTTTGACAAATCACAGCAGTCATATTGATGGGCGGGGGAGGCAGTGAATATAGATGAACCTTAATTAGCAGTCCTGGAAAATTGTCTAACTGCAGTGTGATCCTCCGGGAAACACAGTATGTATAACTATCTTACTCTTACTACCATTTAACATCCATTTGTAGAAAGCGTCATTTTTTTTACAGTGATTTCCCTGGCCAACCACAGAAGGGCCCACAGCCTAAAAGCTTGCTGATTGGTTGCTCTGCAAGCTTTATGCGTTGAAATGAACACATGATATAATAGTGGCTGCATCGCTTTTCCTTTCCAGAGATATTAGCAATCAAAGTATTTCACAACTAATGAGTTAACGTTTGTTAAATACAAGTGTACAAGTGGGTGGTATCAGATAACTTTCACTGAGAGCGGGAATTCTAAGTTCTCCCTGTATTATGCTGACCAGTCACTACTAGGAAGCAATATAGCATAAAAAGAATATAGTTTGGAGTAAGTATTTCAGTGAGAGAGATGTATAATGATAGATATCCTTGATATCTTTAACTTACAAAGTACAGATTACAAAGTGCAGATGAATAAACCCTTTCAGAATAAGTCTCAGTGGAGGAAGGGGCAGCACAACTGAGTTTAGCTATGGGTCAATATCACATATATTTTCTGTCCTCGGGCAACTCTTAATTACTTTGTAGTGAGATCAGAGCAGGGTGTCCTTATATTTCACACCGGAGTAGCCCCAAACAGCCTCTGTGAGATGTTATGACAGCTCTGATCACAGTGCAGAGTCTGCATATTGCCTGCGGACAGAAGATATGTGTGATACTGATAACATGTCCCACAGTGAGAAACCTAGTCTAAACAATTGCGAGGCATGTTCTTTGTCTTCTATGTGTTGCTGCGATGCCTACAATTGGTCAGTGACATATAGGAGGAAGAAGTACACCCCCAGAGAAAACTACAACACCCACTTGGAGTTAAGAAAAGTTAACTCATTAGCTACCAAATACTTTGATTGTTTACATCCAATTTTCACCTCTGCACCCTAGTATTAGAGATAAATGGATGGTTTGAAATTTGAAATTGCATACTTTACCCCCAAAATTGATTTGTGGTAAATAGATTTGTATGAATCTCAATATTGTAAAGTTTGTAATT
Organism: Anomaloglossus baeobatrachus; assembly: GCF_048569485.1. Taxonomy (NCBI): domain Eukaryota; kingdom Metazoa; phylum Chordata; class Amphibia; order Anura; family Aromobatidae; genus Anomaloglossus; species Anomaloglossus baeobatrachus. Next base: position 60,512,344 of record NC_134354.1, read on the forward strand.
GCTCAGCACCTACATATGGGGGAGAAGAGTGAGAAAAAGAGAGAAATAAAAAGGACCACACTGATCGTAAAAGCTTAAATTCTCCATGTGAGGGAGAGAGAAAGGACCACACTGACTATAAGAACTTAGATTGTACAGAGAGAGAGGGGGGTGGACCTCGCTGACCATAAGAGCTTACACACTACAGAAGAGAGAGACTTAAGGGGGCTTTACACACAGCTATATCGCTAGCGATATTGCTGGTGAAAGCACCCGCCCCCATCATTTGTGCGTCACGGGCAAATCGCTGCCTGTGGTGCACAAAATCATTAGGAGCCGTCACACAGACTTACCTGCCTAGCGACGTCGCTGTTGCTAGCCAACCGCCTCCTTTCTAAGGGGGCGGTTTGTGCGGCGTCACAGCGGCGTCACTTAGTGGCCGCACAATAGAAGCAGAGGGGCGGAGATGAGCGGCCGTAACATCCCGCCCACCTCCTTCCTTTCTCATTGCTGGCGGCTGCAGGTAAGCTGTTGTTCGTCGTTCCTGGGGTGTCACACGTAGCGATGTGTGCTGCCTCGGGAATGATGAACAACCTCTGTCCTGCAACGATCAACGATAAGGTGAGTATTTTTGATCGTTAACGGCCATTCGTTGGTGTCACATGCAACGACGTCGTTAATGATGCCAGATGTGTGTCACGAAATCCGTGACCCCGGCGGTATATCGTTTGATACGTCGTTGCGTGTAACGGGGCCTTTACTCAATGACACTGGAGGTGGAAAAATACTCTGCCGTACAAAAAAGTGCTCCAATGGGAACCACAAATCTGTGAAGACCCAGGTACTGACCACCACTGTATAAAGTATGATAATCTGCTAGATGTCACAGCTGCAAAGCATTATGGGGAGGTCCGTGCGGCAACACAAAATGACATTAGTCTGCTCTCTGATGCTATAGCATTGTAGAAAATGGTGACAGGCAAGTTTTTTTTTTTTGAGAACCACAAATCAAATCTCAAAATGTTTACCATTCAGAAAAGTTTAATCAAACTCGATCCTTCGTGTATCGATCTGATCATCTCTACTTAGCATACCTGGTGTTATTCAAATTTGGAGAGAAAAGGGTTAATAGACAACACTACGGTAGAAAAGATGATCCATGTAAGGCCTAAGCCACACGGCGACAAAATCGGTGCGAGTGGAGTGCGATAAAACATCGCATTCCCCTCTGACCAATTCTAGCTTGTGTGTCAGCGCACATGAGCGATTATTTTCTCAGCCCTAATCGGACGGAGCAAACAATCACAGCATGCTGCGATTGTAACGCGAGACTCTTTTCTCTCACACCCATTCAAGTGAATGGGGCGAGAGAAAAATCGCACTGCACTCGCGGTACACCGGTGTACTGCGCGTGCAGAGCGAGATTGGCAATAGCTGGCTACGGAGGAGAGAGGGAGAGAATTCCCTCCCTCTCCTCCTCCATGCCAACCCGCCCCTCCGCATCGCCAGCCCGCCCCCACAGCTGAGGTCTGCTCGCAGGGTCGGACCTCAGACGCAGGCACACTCACATGACACTCGACTCCTGCTGTGCTGGCAGCGCAAGCCGAGTCTCATGCGAGCATCGCAGTAGTGCCCCGTGTGGCCCCAGCCTAAGGCTGGACTTACACGAGCGTATGGCATCTGATGTGACAGCATCGGATGCGATATGATAATGACTCCCGTCTCAGGCTCTGCTGCAAGCGTGAGCTGAGTGTCATGCAACTGTGACCTGATCCTGCATTGGGTCACAGCTGAAAGCTGAGGGCGGGCGCTGCAGAGGAGAGGGTGGGGTTAATTCCCCCCATCTCCTCCATTGTCAACCTGTGCATATATCGCACTGCATTGGGATAACATCCGAGTGCAGTTCGATGTATCTCTCGCACCTATTCACTTGAATGGGTGCGAGAGATACGTCTCTCATAGAAAATCTCAGCATGCTGCTACTTTTCTCGCATCCAGAATCTGGATAAGAGGAAAGCTGACCATCTGCTCTCCCTCATGGACTAACATTGGTCAGAATACAATGCAAGATTTTCTCGCATTGCACTCGTCCAATTTCAACGCTCATGTGAGCGCACCCTAAAAGGAATTATTTTATTTGTTGTCATAAGGATTTGAAGCGGGTAGAAAAATAAAATCATTCCTTCTACATGGATCCTCCTTTCTATGGCAGCACGGTTTATTAACCCTTTTCTCTCCATATTTAAACTGCATCTCCACGTGTGTTCTGCTGCAGCTATATTTACTTCAATACAATGGTTGTGAGCCTACCCTTAGGGGCACTTTGCACACTACGACATCGCAAGCCGATGGTGCGATGCCATGTGCGATAGTCCCGCTCCCGTCACAGCTGCGATATCATGGTGATAGCTGCTGTAGCAAACATTATCGCTACGGCAGCTTCACATGCACTCACCTTGCCTGCGACATCGCTCTGGCCGGCAAACCGCCTCCTTATTAAGTGGGCGGGTCGTGCGGCATCATGGCGACGTCACACGGCAGGCGGTCAATAGAAGCAGAGGGGCGGAGGTGAGCGGTATGTAAACATCCCGCCCACCTCCTTCCTTCCGCATAGCCGGTGTGAGCCGCAGTATGCAGGTTGGAGATGTTTCTCGCTCCTGCGGCTTCACACACAGCGATGTGTGCTGCCGCAGGAACGAGGAACAACATCGTAACATCGGTATTTCCCAATTAATGGAAATGACCGACGCTACACCAATGATACGGTTATGACGCTTTTGCGCTCGTTAATCGTATCATAAAGGATTTACACACTACGATGTCGAGAGCGAAGCCGGATGTGTGTCACTTTTGAGTTGACTCCACCGACATCGCATCTGCGATGTCGTAGTGTGCAAAGTACCCATTACAGCACCATTGCTGACAGTGTTTTAGGATAAGACCCTATTTGTGCTTACTGTCTTTTCTAGCCCTTTTAACCTAGCATACCTGGTATCAGAGATCAACTGAATCAAGAAGAGCACAGCCCAGTGCATAAGTAAGGCCTCTTTCACACATCAGTTTTTTCCCGTCAGTCACAATCCGTTGGCTCGACCAATCGACAGATCCATCGCAGATTGTGGAAAAACTGATACGACGGATCCATTTTTCGAAGGGCTGGCTATGTGATATTAAATTAAATAAATTGGAGCATGCTCAGTTAAAAACAATGGAATCCGTTGCCGGATAATTGCATACAAAACAATTTTCTTAATGAAGTTTGGAAATTCCTGTATAGAAACTACTGCAAAATCCATTCTGAAAATTTCTTCCACATTATTTTTTTTTCATAGCTCCTTGTCCACCCTTCCATAAAATGTGTAATGATGCTGTAACATGTATCCCAGAATCTCGCTATTGTGATGGATTGCCTGATTGCCCAGATGGTTCGGATGAATATAACAGCACATGTGGTAAGAGAAAACTGTAAGGATCCGTATCATTGAATTATTTTATTGTATTTTATTTTTGCTTTTTTTTCTCTAGCAATAGATGTTAATGTTTTGTTTCTGAAAGCTGATAGTAGACCATTCTTACTGCATACTAAAGACTATATTTTAGACATGAGAAAATGACAAAAAAAATTAAATTTGCCAGAATCCAATTTTTTTGCAATTTAATTTGTGTGAACTAAAGAAAATAGCGTTTGGCTGACATATTGCTAGATTCAGATAGGCACGTAAGGGATAGACAAACAGCATAAAATATGATAAAACTGAAAAACTTAATAAATAATTAATTATTTGCAATACATATCAAAGACCAAATATGCCATCGATAAATACAGGTGCATCTCAATAAATTAGAATATCATCAAAAAGTTAATTTATTTAATTAATTCAATACAAAAAGGGAAACACATATATTATATAAAGTCATTACACACACAGTGATCAATGTCAAGTGCTTATTTCTGTTAATGTTGATGATTATGGCTTGGAAACCCAAAAGTCTGAGATCAATATGAATTAAAACTATTCGTAACTCAACGGTTTTATATCTATATATATAATTGCCTTATTCTGTCTGTCTGTCTGTCATGCTCCAAAATTGTGTCACCGTGACATGTCCTTACGGTGACACAAAGCTGATTGGCCGCTGGGTTCGCCATGGCCCCGCCCCCCCACACGGATTGGCCTCTCGCCCCGGCTGCGCCCCCACACGGATTGGCCAGCCGCTCGCCCAGGCTCTGCCCCCCCCCACAGATTGGCCTCTCGCCCCGGCACCCTGCAGGCATTGGCAACTCGCCCACGCCACGCCCCGCCCCCCTCACGCAATAGACGTTAGCTCTCGCCCCCCCCCCGCATTGCCCGAACTGACACGGTCACGGAGCCATGAATCCCAGGTGAGTACTGTACTCCCCCCCCCCCCTTTCCCCCCTCACCAACGGGAGCCCACATCAACGTACGCCGCCGCCGTATGCTGGTGTTGGCTCCCGTGCGAGCGGGGGACGTGTTGCGCTGGTAACCATGCTTGCATAGTTACCAGTAAATCAAGGTCCTGCAGCGGCGCGACTTCCACACGCACAAACATAACAGCACACACACACGCATACACACACACATCAGATCGCACTCACTCTCACAAACACCTCACACACACCTCACACACACATCGCAACCACATACTCACAGCATCCGGCGATATCGCTTGCTTCTCGGCCTCGATACTGTGCTGTTGTGATCTTCCAGGACCTGACGGAGGATCACATGGCCAGAGGCATGTGGTATGTCCGGATGTTGTGAGTATCAGCGCGTATGTGCGATATCGTCAGTGTCTGTGTGTGTGAGTGTATGCGATCGGGTGTGTGTGAGTGGATGCGATCGGGTGTGTGTGAGTGGATGTGATCGGGTGTGTGTGAGTGGATGCGATCGGGTGTGTGTGAGTGGATGCGATCGGGTGTGTGTGAGTGGATGCGATCGGGTGTGTGTGAGTGGATGCGATCGGGTGTGTGTGAGTGGATGAGAGGGGCCGAGGCTGGGGACAGAGAGGGGCCGAGGCTGGGGACAGAGAGGGGCCGAGGCTGGGGACAGAGAGGGGCCGAGGCTGGGGACAGAGAGGGGCCGAGGCTGGGGACAGAGAGGGGCCGAGGCTGGGGACAGAGAGGGGCCGAGGCTGGGGACAGAGAGGGGCCGAGGCTGGGGACAGAGAGGGGCCGAGGCTGGGGACAGAGAGGGGCTGAGGCTGGGGACAGAGAGGGGCCGAGGCTGGGGACAGAGAGGGGCCGAGGCTGGGGACAGAGAGGGGCCGAGGCTGGGGACAGAGAGGGGCCGAGGCTGGGGACAGAGAGGGGCCGAGGCTGGGGACAGAGAGGGGCTGAGGCTGGGGACAGAAGGCTGATGCTGCGGGTAGAGAGGCTGATGCTGGTGCAGCATGGGGGATGGAGCACGTTTGGGAGTGCGCAGCATGGGGAATGGAGCACGTTTGGGAGTGCGCAGCATGGCGGATGGAGCACGTTTGGGAGTGCGCAGCATGGCGGATGGAGCACGTTTGGGAGTGCGCAGCATGGCAGATGGAGCACGTTTGGGAGTGCGCAGCATGGCGGATGGAGCACGTTTGGGAGTGCGCAGCATGGCGGATGGAGCACGTTTGGGAGTGCGCAGCATGGCGGATGGAGCACGTTTGGGAGTGCGCAGCATGGCGGATGGAGCACATTTGGGAGTGCGCAGCATGGCGGATGGAGCACGTTTGGGAGTGCGCAGCACGGCGGATAGAGCACGTTTGGGAGTGCGAAGCATGGCGGATGGAGCACGTTTGGGAGTGCGCAGCCTGGCGGATGGAGCACGTTTGGGAGTGCGCAGCCTGGCGGATGGAGCACGTTTGGGAGTGCGCAGCATGGCGGATGGTGCACGTTTGGGAGTGCGCAGCACGGCGGATGGTGCACGTTTGGGAGTGCGCAGCACGGTGGATGGTGCACGTTTGGGAGTGCGCAGCACGGCGGATGGTGCACGTTTGGGAGTGCGCAGCATGGCGGATGGAGCACGATGGGAAGTGCGCAGCATGGGAGATGGAGCACGATGGGGAGTGCGCTGCATGGGGGATGGAGCACAATGGGAAGTGCACACCTCCCCCCAACACACACACACACACGCGCGCACTGCACTGCACAACACACCACACACACACACACACACACTGGGAACCACAAACTGCCCTACACAGACACCTACACACACAGACAACGCTGCACACACACAACACCCAACACACAAACACCGCGGCACACACAAATATACGCACATACCGCACAACACACACATTGCACAAAACATACCTCCCCCCAAAACACACCACACACACACAAACCGCGCAACACACAACGCTACAGACACACAGCGCTCCACAAACAACGCAACACACATACAACACCGCTCTCACCCCCGTCACACCCAGACAACACCCAGAACATGTACAGCGCCTACACAAACACTTGGTAACTACACACAACACATATATATATATATATATATATATATATATATAACAAAAATCATACATGAACTACACAATACGTAAATTCTAGAATACCCGATGCGTAGAATCAGGCCACCTTCTAGTATATATATAATGTTCAAAAGAGTTTGTAACAACTCCTTTACGCCTTCAAAAACTGTGCAAGTGTACCTTGAAGAATTTATGCTTTGATGCAGTTTTGAAGGCAAAGGGTGGTGACACCAGAATTTGATTTTTCTCTTTTGTTCACTCACTTTGCATTTTGTTAATAAATTCACCCTTCTGTTTTGAAAAGCTTTCTTAGTTTGGAGCATTTTTTTCACACTTGCCTAAAACTTTAAATATGTTAAGAAAAAAAATGATTAATATATTAGATTAATAGATAGAAACAATGGTTAAGAGTGCTTTGTTTATCCTCATCTACGATTAAAAAACCGTGTCGCGCCATGTTTTACAATTGTCTTCATACCAGAGCTGCAGAATTCCAACATTGTACTGCCATTTATTTTCATCCTTTATCTTTCAAACTTTGATGCTAGCCTTATTATGTTCTGAGCGAGCTAGCTATATTTTTGATTAGTATCATATTGTGGTACTTATAATTTTGTTTTTATTGTCTTTTATTCCATTTTTTTAATTGGGAGCCATAGTCATTCTTGTATTTTTTGTCATTTATTGTGCACGTTAAATAATGTAATTTTCTTACATTTCTGACTCTTACAAACTATATAGTAATACTATATATATTTATTTTTTTATAATTTTTACTTTTTAATAAACACATGGGAAAAAAAGGTGATTGTACTTATCATATTTTAGAGATATTTATATGCTATGTTTAAGGCCTCCGACACACATCAGTGCCGCCGGTACGTGTTTGCCATTTTTTGCACGTACTGGCGGCACGGAGACACGTTCAGCAATGCTATCCTATTGTAGCAGGCACACACACGTAAAACCACACGGAATGTGTGTCCTTGTGCGTTTGTACGTGTGTGCGTTTTTCTACACGCTGACATGTCCACGTTTTCTCCGGCAGTACGGGTGTCACACGGCCCGCACCCGTACCACACGGGTGTAGTGTGGATGCGGTCCCGTGTGACACGCGCCGGAGAAAACACACGTGTCAGTGAAAAAAAACAAAACATTTACTCACCTTCTCCAGTCCTCCTGTCTCTGCCGCTGCTGCCACTTGCTGCCGACCGCCGCTCATTAGGCTCATTTAATATTCACTTCACTGCGGCCGGCAGCAGCAGCGGGGAGACGGCAGGGCTGGACACCGAAGATCAGCACCACGGACAGCAGCGCGGACCATGTGAGTATGCAAATTACCAGTTCTACCTGTGCTATCGCGGATAGCACATGTAGAACACACGTGGACCGCACGTACCCGAGACACGTACTTACCACACGCAACACACAGGGTAAATACGTGTCTCGCAGCACGTGCGTGTTTATAACGGAAGTGTGTTTCAGGCCTAAAACATTTAGGCCATGTGCCCACGGGACAATGTACCCACGGATTTTGCCGCAAGTCTGTTCGCAGGTTTAACGCAGCTGCTACCCAGAATCCGCAGCTATCCATTGCTGCGGTATTTCTGTGGAGTTGTTGCGGTAAACCTGCGGAAACAGTGCCAATTTCATGCAGAATTCCTGCAGAATTCCCGCCCTGTATCTCCACAGTGGACGAGCAGGAATTCCGCAGATATTTCCGCATGAATAATTGACATGCAGTTACGTTCGGCAGTGGGAAATCTGCAGCATATTCTGCAGCCGCACATACCGCACTATTGATACAGCACTCCCCAAATCCCATAAGGTAACATGGGGAGTGTCTGTACTTGCTAGAACCTGTGGATTTATCTGGAAAATCCAGATAAATCCGCAGGTTTTCCGCGGCAAAATCCGCGAGTATGTTGTCCCATGGGCACATAGCTTTAAACAGTAATGAACGAGCATTCTCGGCACTGCTTGATACTCTAACATCAGGGTACTCGGATATGCTTGTTACTTAGTGAATATTTGGGGTCATGCTTGAGTTCTTGCAATTCTGGCTCTTTGTCCGGCTCTTGCACATTGTCCTAGTGCAGTGGCAATCGGGGTAATGGTTTTAGGGGTTGATATCAGCTGTGTAATATCGGCATCAAGCTCAGTGGGTAGTAATGGAGAGGTGTCTATCAGACACTGCTATTACTTATCCCGTAATAAAAAACACACACACATACAGTGGGGAAAATAAGTATTTTATACACTGATGATTTTCCAAGATTTGGGGGGATTTTTGGGGGCTGGGAAGGGCCAAATATCCATGGACCTTCCCAGACTAGTATTATCAGCCCGCAACTGTCTGCTTTACCATGGCTGGTTATCAAAAATAACTTAATTATTAAAAAAAAAAAACATGGGTTCCCCCTATTTTTGAAAAACAGCCAAGATTATGCAGACATCTGCAGGCTGATATTATCAGGCTGGAAAGTTTGATGGTTATTGAGCCCTTCTCAGCCTAAAAATAGCACCCCGCAACCGCTGGAGAAGTGACACATCAGATTATATACGCCAATTCTGATGCTTCACCTTAGCTTTCCTGATTACGGTTGCAATTATAGTAATGGTTTATATGGTTAATGTCAACTGTGTAGTGTCTGCTGGCCTCAAACCCTGGTGTTTGTAAAGGAGAGGCATCTGTCAGACACCTCTATTACTAATCTAGTAAGGTAAAACAAAAATAAACACACACGGAAAATAAAAAAATAAAAAACAAATATTGACTATAGACCTGGTTCCCCAATTGATATATATAAAAAAAGCTATGCAGATCAGAAGTAGTTTATCAAATCTGACGTAATCCAAAAATCAAAATCTGGAAGACATGAAAAGGAGAAAGACGATACTGTCCCTTGTTTACCAATTTATTGTGAAAAAAATAATCCTCACAGCTTCTATGTAGTCTATTGTATTCCCACAACAGCCACTGATTCTGTTGTTCAACCTATGGAGCCTTGTTCTGAGAACAATGCTCAATAGGTCACTCTCGGTCAGGCTGTGTTCTACGATATCTAGCAACTTTGACAAGCGTTGATGATGTCAGCAACAATACCACTCATCATGACTCTTGCTGAGTGACATAGAGGGGAGCATGAGACCCAGAACGTTTGACAAGTGGTGATGTTACTGAGTTACAAATTACACCGCACATTTTAATTAATTTTTTTAATAATAATTTGGTGAATGAGGGACAGTATCAACATGCAATAATGTGGGAGGAATAACCCTCTTTGCTTAATCTGCTGTGTTTGAGCAATCTTAGTGCCAAATGCAGGTGGATGTCAAAGGTATAGCAGCTGGAAACTGGAGCGAGTTTAGCTCATGATTTTAATCTGAAATGTAATATAAAAATGCATCACATGTCATTAATACGGATGAGCGAATGTATTCGCCACTATTCAGTATCCGATGGATAGCTGGTTATTCGCACCATTCGGTATCCAACAGATAAAACAACATCTGCTTCGATACTTTCATTTTCATTTCTGACTTCCTGGCGCCTGTTTTCCAGCCAATGAAAACATCTGATGTTGCTTGCCCTCACATTAATGCCGCAGCCATCTTTGTTGTGATGTTACTGTGATTGGCTTGGCCACACAGTGTCATAGGTGCTATATAAGCCAGTGGCCATTTTGTGAACACACAGTCAGAGGGAGCTGGCGGTGTACATCGACTGTATCATGTGCGGGAGAGCAATCTTAGATCCAACTAATAAATAGTCCTTGTAAGGGCTGAAGACATTGTCCAGTAGCTGCTAGCAGCTCCATAAATCACTTTTTTGACAAACAGAACGCAGCTCTTTCGGTCTCTCTCTTTGACTGTCTCTCCCTCTCCCCCCCTTCTCTGATACTCACACCGATAACTGACCGATCACCGACGCGGTGCTGCATGGCTGTCGCACTACTCTGGCGGCTTCTCCAGCTTTTGAAAATTCCAGCCGCTCATTATTCCATCTCGTATTCCCTGCTTCCCCACCCACCGGCACCTATGATTGGTTGCATTAAGACACGCCCCCACTCTGAGTTACAGCTGTCTCAGTGCAACCAACCACAGCCGCCGGTGGTCGGGTCTATGTAGTGCAGTAACATAAATAAATAATTAAAAAAATGGCATGCGGTCAACCACCCAATTTTGATACCAGCCAAAGTAAAGCCACACGGCTGAAGCCTGGTATTCTCAGGATGGGTAGCCCCCCCTTATGGGGAGCCCCCCAGCCTAAAAATATCAGCCAGCAGCCTCCCGGAATTGCTGCATTCATTAGATGCGACAGTCACGGGACTCTACCCGACTCATTCCCGAATTGCCCTTGTTCGGTGGCAATCGGGGTAATAAGGAGTTAATGGCAGCCCATAACTGCCACTAAGTCCTAGGTTAATCATGGCAGGCATCTGTGAGACGCCCCCAATGATTAACCTGTAAGTGAAAATAAATAAACATAAACACCCGAAAAAATCCTTTATTTGGAATAAAAGACCAAAAAACTCACTCTCTATTACCGCTTTATTAAAATCTCCAAATACCCCTCCAGGTCCGGCGTAATCCGCATGAGTTCCCACGACGCATCCAGCTCTGCTACATGAAGCTGACAGGAGCGGCTGTAGAACACCAAATAGATAGATGATAGATAGATTGATAGATAGATAATAGAGAGATAGATAGATATTACATCTTTATTTATGATGTTTGTGTTTCCCCCCCAGTATTTATCATACAGCAGTGACCTTGCGGGATCTTGTATCTGAGTTCTTGCAGGGTCACTGCTGGTCAGTTGACGTTACTCTATTACAGCTGGTGAGGGCCTGAAGTTCTCGCGAGCGGTAATGTGTTGACATCACCCCTTCAACATCGCTCACTGAACGAGGCTGCATTGAGTACTACTGATCACTATGCAAGAGTCATGGGACCTCTGTGGATTATGCCAGGGGGTTAATAAAATGGTGAAGAGGGGGCTTTTTTGTATTTTATTTCAAATAAAGGGTTTTTCGGTGTGTGTTTGTGTGTGTGTGTGTGTGTGTGTGTGTTTATTTACTTATTACTTATTACTTATTTATTTAGGTTAATCATGGGGGGTGTCTCAAAGACGCCTGCCATGATTAACCTTGGACTTAAAAGTCCTTATTACTCCGATTGCCACCACATCACAGCAACGGGAAGAGCTGGTAACACGATGGGGCTGACGCATAATGGATGCAAAATTCTCTGGGCAGCTGCGGGCTGATATTCTTGGCTGCATGGGGGGGCAATATCAATGGCTCTCGCCCTCCCCAGCCTGAGAATACCAGGCCACCGCTGTGCGCTTACCTTGGCTGGATGGTAAAAATATGGTGGAGGCCACGGGTTTTTTTTCGCTTTTATTTTTAATATGTACATTTGATTTCTATGTGCATTCTATATGTATGTGTCTGTGTGTGAGTGTGATGTGTGTGTGTGTGTATTATATATTTCTGTGTCTGTGTGTGAGTGTGATGTGTGTGTGTCTACTCTCTGCTCAACTTCCTCTTCCTGTCATAATGACATCACTTCCCTGCAAAACGCAGGGCAGTGATGAACATTATGTTCTGAAAAACAAAAAATACCGCAGGAATAGCGCAGGAAAACACAATGAAATGCACATAATTTGCTACCTGCGATATTCCCTGCAGTATTTCATGATTACATTACAGTCAATGGGGTAAAATACCGCAGGTACCTGCAGAAAAGAAGTGACATGCTCATTCTTTTTCTCAATAAATTCTGCAGAAAGAATGTTCTTGAGAAAAAACCTCAGTGTGCGCACAGTTATCTTTTTTTTTCCATAGGTTTTGCTGGGGAATGTCTGCAGAAAGGTTACAACAATTTTCTGCAAAAATTTCTGCAGCAAAACCGCAAAAAAACGCGGGTAAAAACGCAGTGTGCGCACAGGGCCTTACATCATTTAACCTGTGCAAATGTGATACATAATTTTGGCAGCATTACTGACGACTCTTAGCTCATTCCTTATGGACAATTACCTACAAGTTACTAACATTCGTAGCTTTTAATGCCTTTTTAAAATCCTAGCAAAGATTTTCAGTGGTGTTATATCAAGGCAGCTGTGACAAGCACTTGAGAAATCTCCAGGACTTCTAAAACCAAGAAATGGTCGACTTTGTGGTATGATTGACATCAGGTCCAATGATGTCCAATCTTCAGATTTCTCCCAGAAGGCATGACTTTGTCTCCTAGGATTTCCTGATATTTGATTAAAGACCTAGTAAATTACTGATTGCCCTAAATTAATAAATTAGGCAAAAAAAAATTAAATTGTATTTCTATATATTTCATAGAAATCAAAATATAAAACTGCTATATTTCTTCAAAAATTACTTTTAAACAATATAAATTTACAGGTTATATTGGATTTTTTAAAAATGAAAGCAATTCAGCACTGCATTAACTAATTAGAAGGAAAACAAAAACAAAATTAAAAAAGACAATGAGTGAACAGAAATTGTAATGGCAAAATATATGTACAAAAGCTAAAATGTCATTCAGAATAATTTTGGCATCATAGCAAATCATATTTTAAAATATAGGTTACAGATAGAAAAAATGAGACAGCTGTCTGAGAATAATCCTAGTATAATACACAATGCTTCAAGTAGAATGAAAAAAGCCAGAGCTGAAACAGTGAAAGATAGGAATGGGCAGTACAAGGCAGAAAGTTCATGAAAACATGCTTCCGCAAGATTGTCTATATCAGCAGGCAAAGCCTTAGCTTCTAATATGTTGGTTGAAGATTCAGTTTATTGCGCTGAGAATAAGATGAAAAAATCGTCTAATGTGCTGTATGGCTCCTTTTAGGTCAGTCAGCTTTTTGCCCCTTAACGACCGAGGACATACTGGTACGTCCTAAATCATGAAGGGGTAATCACCACCGGCTGAAGTGGTGAGCCAGTGGTGATTTCTGCACATGTCTGCTGATTTTTACAGCAGACATGTGTGCCTCACAGACGCGGGTGGATTCATGATCCACCCGCGCCTGTTAACCTCTTAGATTGCGCTGTCAAAATTCAACAGCGCTATTTAAAGTGCCGCAGCAGGTAACGTGCACTTACCCACCGCCATCGGAAGCCCTGTGACATGATCACGAGGAGCTGATGGTTGCCAAGGTAGCACAGTGTCATGTGATCCTGTCACTATCATGACTCACTTCTTCTTACAGGCGGAAGAGTGCTGCCTATAACAGGAGATGAACATTTCTCCTGATCTGAGCTGTGCAAATTTGATCAAAAAGAATGAATGAGCCATCAGACTACTAATCCTTATAGTCCCCTAGGAGAACTAGTAAAATAAAAAACAGTAAAAAAAAAAAGTTTTAAAAAAGAAAAAAATAAACAAAAATAAAAGTTCAAATCACCCCCATTTGCCCCACTGAAAATTAAAGGTTTAATAAAAATATACACACATTTGGCATCACCGCATTCAGAAATGCCCGATCAACCAAAATATAAAATTATTATTCTGATTGGTAAATGGAGTAGCAGCAAAAAAATCACAAACACCAAAATTGCAAAGGCGATCAAAACATAGCATTTGCTTAAGTATGGTACTATTATAGACATCAGCTCAAGATGCAAAAAATAAGGCATCACTGAGCCATAGATCCCGAAAAATGAGAATGCTACAGGTCGTGGAAAATGGTGCAAAAAGTGCGCCACTTTTTTTGGACAAACTTCAGATTTTTTTTTAACCCATTAGGAAAAAGTAAAACTATACATATTTGGGCTCTACGAGCTGCTACCGATCTGAGGCATCACATTGAGACATCAGTTTTACCATATACTAAACACGATGAATAAAATATCCCCAAAACTATCATACAATCTCTTTTCCACACTTGGAACTGTTTTGCTGTTTTCCAGTACACTATATGGTAAAACTTTTGGTTTGATTTAAAAGTAAAACTTGTCCCACAGAAAATAAGCCCTGATAAGGCAAGATTGATGGAAAAATAAAAAGTTACAGCTGTCGGTAGAAGGAGAGCAAAAAGATAACGAAAAATGGAAAATTGCACGGGGGTGAAGGGGTAAAGCCTAAGTTTTTGTTTCCACAGTAAAACACTTCATACTAGAATTAAAGTTTCCTGACCACAGTAGAGTTCATTGTTGGTGGCCTTAATTGCGCCCACTACTTCCAATAGTGTGGCCACCCATAGTCTGTCCACCGCCATTAACTTGAGAACGGCGGCAGCTATAGGCATAGAAGTGGTGTCTAGGTATAGTAAAGTAGCCATGTGCAACGCAATGAAACCACCTATAGCGCCACCTGGTGTAAAACAACCGAGTTAGCATTTTTATCTCGAAAACGGAACGAGATAGAGAAAAAAAGTGAATTACAAAGTTGTAATTCAATACGAATCGACACCTTGCATACAGAAATGCTATGATATGAAACCCATGACCCCCCCAAAACATTGAATGCTGGTCACGCATATGGAGCTCATTTAACTTTATGCTCAAAGTGGCCACCGTAAGCTGCAATGCACATCTGGACTCTGGACAGCATACTGCATCTTGCTGCACGTTGTGCAATATGGTAGGTGACACGTTTGCAAAATTATCTGTGATACATCGTCATCAGTCCTGCAATGTTGGTGGAGGGGTCGCATACACCTGCTGTTTGATGTGACCTCACAGAAAGAAGTCCTATGGAGTCAGGTCAGGTGAGCGTGGAGGCCACTCCACGCAGCCACCATACTTAATGACTTGTAGGAAGGTCTCCATGAGGTTCATGTCCATAGCCTTGTGAGTTTTACACGTTATAATCATAGCATTTCTGTATGCAAGGTGTTGATTTTTATTGAATTGATGATGCCCTACAACTTTGTAATTCATTTTTTTTCTCTATCTTGTTCCGTTTTAAAAAAAAAAATGCTAACTCCGTTGTTTTCCACCAGGTGGCGCTATAAGTGGTTCCATTGCATAGCGCATGGATACTTTACTATACCTAGACACCACTTCTATGCCTATAGCTGCCGCCGTTCTCAAGTTAATGGCAGTGGACAGGATATGGGTGGACACACTGTAAATGTGTAAGGGGTGGGCAGACCCCTTACAAAGAGGTACAGTTTCCCCGGAATGTTAATGTTAATGTTATTTAATAAAAATGTTTTATTGTGATATGCACTGTTTTTAGGAGTTCCCCTAGTGGCCGGGTGGGACGGCTGTCTCCACAGAAACAGGGCAGAGGAAAGGAGGAGCCGGCAGCAGAAAGGGGAGGGAGAAGGAGAGTTGTTAGGGAAAAGTGAGAACCAGAGTCAGTTGTGTCCGGGACGGGAGAGAAGAAGCAGAGAAGGGGCAGAGTGTGGGAGCTGAGTGAATAGGAAAGCCGGAGAGAAGAGGAGAAGGCGGAACCTCAAGTGCGAAGCAGTACCGGTGTGGGTCCGGTCTGTGGGTAGCCGTAGTGGGAGCCAGGTGAAGTAGATTCTCTGTACAACTGACGACGGCGTCTGCACCACCACACTCTGCCCCACCAAGTTATCTCCTGTCCCAAAAGTGACGGCGGCACTAGGGGTAAGCCTAACCGAAGGGGCAACGACTACAATCCCCGAGGCACCCCTGGCACCCCGTTACATGTGGCGTAGTCGGCAGGATCCGGATCATATGCAAGGGGTCCCGACTCATGAAGATGGAGACCAAGTGGTGCCTAGGGCACAGGATCCGGATTATTGGCGAAGAGTCCCGATCCCTTGGTGGGAAGAAGAAGTAGTGCCTGAGGCGTTGGACCGGGCACAAGATGGCGGCAAGATGGCCGTCGTCTTCAAGGACACAGTAAGCGCGTGAAGAATTGGCGCCAAAAGAAGAGCCTGGGGCTGGCCGGTGAAGAAAAAGAAGTACGGAGTACTCCGCCCAAAGAGGGGAGGTGCTGGCCCCAGGATGCTGAGAAAAACATGTGAAGTGGGCGGTGTTCCAGAAAAAAAGAAGAACCGCCGCGGAGGGGTCGATCTGATGTGGGAGACTGGGGGTGGAGTATACCCAAGAGCGGGAAAATTAGGCCCGCCTCCACTTCCTCCAGCATCTCCACTGACCCCCGCCGCCATTACCAGAGACGCTGACTGCAAGCAAGATGGAGACCGCAGGAAAGCAGCAAGATGTGGTGGCCGCGCTAGCAGCAACTAATCTGGGTAGGGGACGCCCGAAGCAGGCTGCAGCTGCAGAAGGACTTCCTCTCAACCTACCGGCTGTACCCGGAGGACCGGAGCGGCCCACGAAAGTTACCTGGGTTACGACCTGGGACGCCGCGACCGGAGAGACCACGACCGAGGTCCGAGCGACTTACACCGCACAGCTGCCGTCGGGAAACAGACTCCTGGGAACTCCATATCCGTGCCCAGAGATACCCCCGCCAGTCGTGGTGGGATCTTCAACCCACGAAACAGTTCCGGCCCCGGAAGAACCATACGCCCGGGAGCTAGAAAAGGACGAGTGGGGTTTCTTCTGGGATCCAGTGCAGCCATCGCCCCAGATTCGGCGGAAGTCCCCATCACCAGAACCCGACCCGGTACAGGAGCGTTTGCTGGCCGAGACCGTGGCCCGTGAAATGATGGCCGGTCCCCGGAGTGATGAATTTGAGCGACAGTGTACCGTCGGAACTGTGGTGAAGTTCAACCAGAAAGAGGGTTATGGTTTCATCGAGGATGAAGAGACCGGTGACCATTACTTTTATAACCGGGTGAACCTGAACACTGAAGGCCTACCACAACGCCTGCATACTTTATACCCGGGAGAGAAGGTGCGGTTCATGAGAGAGGTGGGATGCAGGGGCCTGTTCGCGGTAGGAGTGACCCGGATGCCCACTACCCAAGAGGCTGCCCAATGGCAGCAAGAAATCGAGTGGGAGGAATGCCAATACCGGCGGCGTGCACAGCAAAGACCGGTACTAGCTGAGATCTCCCACTCGAGAAGTACACTGGCCGTAGCCCCGGAAGTCATGCCCGGACCGAGCGCTGACCCAGAGAAGGGGACCCCGGCGGTGCTGGCTATTCAACAGAGCCTGGTTACTCACCCAGTGATTGTCATGGGCAGTCCCCAGCCGTCCTGTGCAGCGACCCCATCACCCCCGTCGGGGGTTGAGGAGACAAGACCGGAGACCGAGACACCGGAGCAAAATGTCAACTATGAACCCTTCCGGAGGCTGCGCCGGTTGCCTGGCCAGTCCTTGTCTGACTACGTGAGGGCTCAACAGCCTGAATGGCAACGGGCTTATCACCCTGAGTAAACCGTGAGAACGGAAGATAGTGGACCTGTTTATGTTAAATACCGGCATTGTTCAGAGCCGGAAAAGTTCTGCTGTTTGCAATCGGTTCAAGCTGCTAAGCCCGGAAGGAGCCTGACGCTGGACTGAGCCAGGGGTTCCTCCGTGTGGTTAAAGGAAACTTTGCTCTTTTGTGTTCCTGCCGTCTAAGACCGGGAGTGCTGCAAAAGCCTCCGGGCAGAAAATCTACAAAGACCGGGAGAGCTTACTGAAGGCCTCCGGGCACACTACTACTAAGACCGGGAGCTCCCAGGAGGGACTCCGGGCGCCGGACTGGTGCGCCTCTTGCGTGTGCCCTAAGGTGGACATGTTTATAGTTTTATTATAATGACTGTATTACATAAATGTGTTTTTAGGTTTATGCCTTGCCGGGAGGCTTAGGCTTAAAGAGGGGAGGTATGTAAGGGGTGGGCAGACCCCTTACAAAGAGGTACAGTTTCCCCGGAATGTTAATGTTATTTAATAAAAATGTTTTATTGTGATATGCACTGTTTTTAGGGGTTCCCCTAGTGGCCGGGTGGGACGGCTGTCTCCACAGAAACAGGGCAGAGGAAAGGAGGAGCCGGCAGCAGAAAGGGGAGGGAGAAGGAGAGTTGTTAGGGAAAAGTGAGAACCAGAGCCA
This sequence comes from Anomaloglossus baeobatrachus, assembly GCF_048569485.1. NCBI lineage: Eukaryota > Metazoa > Chordata > Amphibia > Anura > Aromobatidae > Anomaloglossus > Anomaloglossus baeobatrachus. Next base: position 60,530,756 of record NC_134354.1, read on the forward strand.
GTTGTGTCCGGGACGGGAGAGAAGAAGCAGAGAAGGGGCAGAGTGTGGGAGCTGAGTGAATAGGAAAGCCGGAGAGAAGAGGAGAAGGCGGAACCTCAAGTGCGAAGCAGTACCGGTGTGGGTCTGGGCTGTGGGTAGCCGTAGTGGGAGCCAGGTGAAGTAGATTAGCCGGGCACATCCCCACTGGAGGAGACGTCAGGAACAGGTTTTTTCCCCTCAGCCAAAAAGTGTGAAGTCACCTGAAGTGTTGTGCCTCTGTGAAGAAGAAGTGTTTAATAAAATGCCTGCTGGTTCAATTGATCCATGTCTGCAGAGTCTCTGTACAACCGACGACGGCGTCTGCACCACCACACTCTGCCCCACCAAGTTATCTCCTGTCCCAAAAGTGACGGCGGCACTAGGGGTAAGCCTAACCGAAGGGGCCACAACTACAATCCCCGAGGCACCCCTGGCACCCCGTTACAAATGCACCATCATCCGTCATAACCGCAGCTACACCACTGTCATGGGTACATTAATATATGTAGCAGAGAGCCATATGAAAAGACATTTTTCAGCTCAAAGGGGGTAAATTTTATCTAATTTATACCACCCATAGTAGGTGTTTTTGGTAGACCTCCCAATGACTGGCACATTGTTTAGAAGATTTAGACTGTAACCTCCCATTACAATATATGTAGTTTGACTCCCTCTGTCACACGTGTAGCTTTATTTTATTCAACCGTAACTGTAGAAAATCATAATTCTGATAATTATAGCCCCAAAGCATAAAAAGAACAAGTCTAAATATATATATATATATATATATATATATATATATATATATATATACTGTATATATATAACCAAAACTTGGAATAATTGTGTGAAGTCATCCAAGACAGGTAAAGAGAGATCCACAACAAGTTGGATTTTCTTTCCTGATCAGCAAGAATAACAGTGCCAAGTCCTATATATACACCAGTGATTGCAATGTAATTTATCATATTATAAATCCATTTGCCGCCTTTCTAAATCGGATTTCATGGGGACACGAAAACATATTGCAGGATTCAGGAAGAAGTGGCTAGTTAAGGAGCAAAATGTCCACACAGCATAAGATCAATTGGTCAGAGACTACACAAAATTTTATTCTCGCCAAGTAACAGCTTTTCTATGTATTAATCCACAACCTTCAGTTAAAAGCACCTTTCCTAGATATGTTTTTGCCTTAGACTGTGAATTTAATATGTCACAAGGACATACAGCATGTTCAATGGCAAAGAACGCCATGTGAAATAATTCCAGTAATGTTAATTTACATGATGATTTTTGCATGGAGACATAAAGACAATCAAGGTTGTCTTATTGAAAACTTCAAGGAAGAGCAATGAGACAAAATAAGCTTAAAACCTGTGATATCTCAGCAGAACATTTAGCTAATTGCCGATAATGTTGAAAAGGAAATTCATGCTGTGCTAGGGGGAAAAAGCTGCTGAACATTTATGCACCTAAGTTAAAAATCAACAATGCAGTTAACATTTAGGGGAAATTTACCAGTAGGACCAACCTTCCTAAACCATTAATATGGACATGTAGTTCACAGAAAGTTTAGTTGTGATGCCGAGCACCGAGGAGGTGTAATGAGATGCTAAACCACTGCGATTCGCTAGATATCCTACTGGAGGACATCAGCGGGTAAGACGAACAAGCCAGGGGTTAAAAGCCAGGAGCTAACTGAAGGAGAGCGAGACGATGAAGTCATTGTGCGAGCCAAGAGTACGTAAACCTGGAAGTCACATAAAGCACCAGCAAGAGAGTGGAGCTGGAGTCAAAATACAAGCCGAGGTCAGTAGCCAAGAGGACAAGTCAGGTACAAGAGAGAGAGCGGAGACGGGGGTCAGGAACAAGCCGAAGGCCAGGGAGGCAAGAATTCAAGACGGAGTAGGGGAGGAAACGAGACGGGGTATGAAAAACTAGAAAGCGGGACAAGATCAGGACAGTCACTTATGGGAACCAAGACATGCACTGCTAAGCAGGAACTATCAAGGCGGCGTTCTGGGTGGCCTGGCTCTGGGATAAAGCAAAGTCATACTGAGGCTTCAAAGAACAGGCCCCTCCGACACCACACATTACTAAGACTGGGAAGAACAAAATAAACTGGCGGAAAATATGAGGCCCAGTACAGGCTCTGCAGGAGAGTAGAGTGCCATTTATCAGAATCATGACAGTAGTAAAATGATATTTTGATTTCTGTGACCCAATGTCTTTTTCCTGAGAAATCCAATTTTTTTTAATTTGTTCGGGATCCTCAGTGTTCAGTCCTAAGCCCCCGTCTCTTCTGTCTATATGTCCCAATTGGACAAACCGTCAGTAGATTTGATTTCCTGTACTATCTTTATTCTGATGATGCCCAATTATACAGTTCTTTTCTGACATCACCCATGCATTACTACAAAATACCAGTGATTGTCTTTTCACTGTCTCCAACATCATATCTTTCCTCTATCTAAAACTGAATCTGTCAGAAACTGAATTCATCCCTCTACTAACCTTCCAAAACCCACTATTACTATTTCCATGTGTGGTTCAACCTTATCTCCCAAGTAGCTTGCCTGCTCTCTTGAGGTTATATTTGACTTCCCTTCACTCCCCACATCCAATCACTTGCTTGCTCACTTCACCTTTAACTGAAAAAATATCTCTAGAATTTAAAATTTTCTTACATTTGACTCAGCAAAAACTCTAAAGGGCACTTTACATGCTGCGACATCACTAGTGATGTTGCTAGCGATCGCACTCGCCCCCGTCGTGCGTGCGTCACGGGAAAATCGCTGCCCGTGGTGAACAATATCGCTAGTATGCGTCACACGCACATAACTTTCTAACGACGTCGCTGTGGACGGCGAACAAACTCTTTTTTAAGGGGGAGGTTCGTGCGGCGTCACAGCGATGTCACACAGCGGGCCACCAATAGAAGTGGAGGGCGGAGAGTAGCCGCATTAACGTCACTCCCACCTCGTTGCTGGAGGACGCAGGAGCGCTGTTGTTTGTCGTTCCCGGGGGGGGTCACATGTAACGATATGTGCTGCCTCAGGAACGACGAACAACCTGCGCCCAATAGGAGCAACGATATTTGGGAAAGGAACGACGTGACAACAATCAACGATTGTTGCCATTTTTCGGATCGTTAGCGGTCGCTCGTAGGTGTCACACGCAACGACGTCGCTAACGAGGCCGGATGTACGTCATGTATTCCGTGACCCCAGCGATATCTCGTTGGCGATGTCGTTGCGTGTAACGCGGCCTTTAGGGGTACTTTGCACACTACGACATCTCAAGCCGATGGTAGCGATGCAGAGCGCGCTAGTCCCCGCCCCTGTCGCAACTGCGATATCTTGTGATAGCTGCCGTAGCAAACATTATCGCTACGGCAGCTTCACATGCACTCACCTGCCCTGCGACGTCGCTCTGGCCGGCGAACCGCCTCCTTCCTAAGGGGGCGGGTCGTGCGACATCACAGCGACATCACACGACAGGCGGCCAATAGAAGCAGAGGGGCAGAGATGAGCGGGACGTAAACATCCCACCCACCTCCGTCCTTCCGCATAGCCGGCGTGAGCCGCGGGACGCAGGAAAGGAGATGTTCCTCACTCCTGCGGCTTCTCACACAGTGATGTGTGCTGCCGCAGGAACGAGGAACAACATCGTACCTGTCACTGCCGCGACATTATGGAAATCCCCGACACTACCCCAATGATACAATTTTGACGCTTTTGCGCTCGTTAATCGTATCAAACACGGTTTACACTTTCCGATTTCAACAGCGACGCCGGATGTGCGTCACTTTCGATTTGACCCCACCGACATCGAAGCTGCGATGTCGTAGTGTGTAAAGTACCCCTTAGAGTTGCTCTGATTCATTCTCATCTGCACTACTGCAACTCTCTACTAATCAGTTTCCCTCCCAATTAACTCTCCCCTCTCCAATGTATCCTGAATGCAGCAGCCAGGATCATATTTATTTCAACCGCCACACTGATGTCACCACCATGTGCCAGTCATTACACTTGCTGCCCATCCACTACAGAATCCAATATAAACTTATCACTTTTACACACAAAGCTCTCCAAAGTTCTGTACACACCTATACACTGATGAGCAAAAGGATAACAATGTTTTGAACTTTTGACTTTGAGGTTCCATATCTCTCCAGCCATTGCAGCTTCAAATGTGAAACAATCATCATTAATAGACAATCATCTTGGCTATCTCATACACAAATTTGACAGGCAACTGTTTAGCATATGATTAGTTATTTAGATTCTGGTCATGTCACTGCATTGTTACTATATTGCTCTTAAAAATTAAAATTTAAATTATTTCTTTATTATTTGTTATTATTTTTGTAACTTCACCTTTGACTTTCAATAGTGCCTGAATGCTTCTGGACATGCTTTCAATCAGATTTAAGCATGTCTTTACTGAAATATGATCCCAGGTCATCTACACATTCCCAATGTTGGTACAAACTGTTCAACATACTTTGGTATGTATACAGGTTTTTCTTTAACTCTACCCACAAGTGTTTGATTGGGTTGAGGACTGGGGATTGTTGGGGCCAATCCATCACCTCTACTTCATTGTCATTGAACCAATTCTTCACCAAGCTCAACATATGCTTTGGGTCATGGTTTTGCTTGAACACTTTTCATACACATAATACTGGAGAGTACGAAACAACTCATCTTGTAGGATACTCACATATAGCTCAGCATTATTAAGACTTTCATCAATCCTGGTCAAGTATCAAATGCATTTGGCTGTGAAACAACCCCATATCATTGGGCTTCTTGCACTGAACCTGACAATTCCTTCAATTGTTCAATCCCTTAGCCCCTTTTCCCTTGTTTCTTCCAGACCCATATGCACCCATCAAGTCTATTGACTTTTATCTCATTGCTCCAAATCACCTGTTTACAATCTTCTATCGTCCACTTTTGATACTTTTTTGCAAACTCAAGCTAACACTTCTTATAATGATACTGAAGTCAAGGCTTCATCACTTTTCTTTTGGTGACTATTCCAGACTTGTGTAACGTGCATTGCAAGGTGCTTGCATGGATGTGTGTGATCTTAGTATTAGAAAACATATAATCTGCCTCCACTGCCATGTTTGTTGCAACAGAACTGATAGACCTTGTGATGAGCCGATTTGTTGCATCCAATATTTTGCATGGACGTCCATCTCTTGAACTTGGAATGGATGAACGGACTTCATTTCATTTTCCAACTGTCATGGAACTCACATTATGCAGTTTGGCAATTGTCTAGGTGGAGAAACGTCAATCGAGGAGCTGGATGATGCTGTTTCTCTTTTCTTGGAAATTTTCATGACTGCTCCGTGATTAGAACCAGTGACCTTTTACTTGGGAATCAATCTAATGACAATCTGAGCTATTAGGTATATGAAACAGTTTGTAATTTTTAGAATCTAGGAAGGAAATATTTTTACACTACCAGGATCAAAACATTAACAATGCAGTGACATGACAAGAATCTGCATAAGTAATCATGTGCTGCATAGTTGGAAATCAATTTATGTTTGAGATAGTCAAGATGATTGTCTAAAAACTGAAGATCATCACACTACAAGCTGCAGTGGATTATGAGATATGGAGCCTGAAAGTTCAAAACATCGTTATCTGTTTGCTCAACAATGTACCTCTTCTTCATCTCTGTCTATCAAACTACCCATCCTCTCATTTTTGCTAAAGAGTTATTACCATACTCCACAATCCGAATCACCGATTCTCGTCTCCAGGACTTTTCTCATGCGGCACCAATTTTTTGAAATGCGTTACGCCAATTAATCTGATTATTTCCCAGTATCCTCAGTTTCAAGATTTTCTTTTGACTGGTCTATCCTCTTACCTCACAAATGTAACTATCATCTATCTTTTTTCCACGCACTCAGTAGCAAGTTGAACCTGTACTTTTAAAGATACTGGCTGGTGACTCGCTCACACAGCATTATTTGAATGCCCCTACTTATTATACTGATGGCTGGACCTTGCATGACAAGCACTTTATTTTTATCTTATACTTTTTGTGTTAGCCCCTACTCCCCCATAGACTGTAAGATTACAAGCAGGGACTTCACTCCTCTTGGTGTTTAATAAACTATGTGTTACTCAGAAATGTCTTCTCTTATTAGTACATGTTCCCTTAACATTGTAAAGTGCTGTGGCATATTTTGGCACTATAAAAAAAAATAAAAATTATTATAACATTATTGGGTCTAAAGAGGAAGATATTCTACTTGCGGAGACTGACACACCATTCCAGCATGCCAGTTGTGAGGACACTTTAAGCAGCAATGCCTCTCTGGGAAATATGCAAATTGTCTCTTCAGTGAGGAAATAGATGAACTCTAATGCCACCTATTAGAGGTAGCAATACTAAAAGTCAAAAGTGACCCTTTCCGAACCTTGTCATATGATTTAGGATTTATGTCAGATCAGAACCTCAATTTGTGTTTTGGAATTGTTGTCCCTCAGCAGTGCAAAGTATAAGATCTGAGCTGGCTGTATGAGAGGCTAAGATGCGGTCTAAAGGGGAAGCTATTCTCCTTGAGAAGACTGACACACTATTCCAGAATGCCAGTGGTGAGGAGACTTTGAGCCACAATGTTCCTCTGGGAAATATGCAAATTGTCTCTATGAGGAAGTAGACTAACTCGAGTGTCAGCTATTGGAGGTAGCGATCCTAAAAGTCAAAAGTGAGCCTTGTCATATATATGACTTAGGATTTATACCAGATCAGAACCTCAATTTGCAGACACGGTGTTCGAGATGGTTGTCCCTCATCTACTTCCTCACTGAAGAAACAGTTTGCTTATAATATTATTAAATGAGTTGTTAAGATATATGGGTCAGATTTTGCCTCTAGAACTTATTTCAAATCAAAGTACACTATATCAGTGGAAGAGCAGACTATCAGTCATTACATGTCTCACACTGATAATGCCCCTTTCATTTTTAAATAACCTCTAAAGGTAGATTCAATGGGGGGTCCCACCCAACAGCTTATTTACATATAGAAAAAAATGTGGATTTCTCTAGAATAAAATATTGGATCTCAGATGTCAAGATATAATTTTATTCAAGTTCCTATGACTTCACTGCCGATATAGATGATTTAGAGGGTAGATCCCACTAAGAGATTCCCCTCAATATACAGTACAAGTATTGCCAATTATCGGACATTAGAGTAGAGGACAGTGTATGACATAAAGCAACAAAGAGATATTTTCTGTGTCTTGCACTGTTCTCAATCCCTACACTAGTCATGGTAGGGGATAGTTGTTCGTGGAGGCTCAGACTTAAAGCCCCGTTACACGCAAAGACATATCTAATGATATATCGCCGGGGTCACGGATTCCGTAACGCACATCTGGCATCGTTAGCGACGTCGTTGCGTGTGATAGCAAGGAACGACTGTTAACGATAAAAAATACTCACCTTATCGTCCATCGTTGACACGTCGTTCCTTTACAGAAAATCGTTGATTGTTGAGCACGCAGGTTGTTCGTCGTTCCCGAGGCAGCACACATCACTACGTGTGACACCTCGGGAGCGACGAAGTACAGCTTACCTGCAGCCGCCGGCAATGCGGAAGGAAGAAGGTGGGTGGGATGTTACGTCCCGCTCATCTCCACCCCTCCACTTCTATTGGGTGGCCGCTTAGTGACGCCGCTGTGACGCCGAACGATCCGCCCCCTTAAAAAGGAGGCAATTCGCCAGACACAGCGTTGTCGCTAGGCAGGTAAGTATGTGTGACGGCTCCTAACGATTTTGTGCGCCACGGGCAGTGATTTGCCCATGACGCACAAACGACAGGGGCCGGTGCTTTCACCAGCGATATCACTAGCGATATCGCTGCATGTAACACCCTCTTTAGTTAACAGGGTGTTAGGTAAGTAATTTCAAAGAATTGAGATCCATGACAAAAAAAAACAAATCTGGTGATCATTTTCATGGTCTTCATAGCAAAGATCTACTATATAGGGAACAAGAATGATGACTGAAACTTTTTGATACTGTTAAAAATGACAACCAATAGGTCAAGTCAATGCAATGAACTGCTTCCTGGTTTTATACCAGAAATCAATAAAATAATATAAATAAGAATCACTGACTGTTGAAATCAAGTATATAAAATCAGTCCAAATCCGTTTCAGCATTTCTTAGAAACCCTTCTTTATTCAAATGTAGTTATGCAGTGCTCAGTGGACCTTCGCATTACAGGTCAGTGAACCTTCCCCCCCTACTCATTTTCCATTTATTTTTGTCCGCCTTTTTCTTGATTGACATTTTGGTCTCTAAATGAGCCAGGGCAGAGTGAAGGCAGATAAGAATCAATTAGCGGAAAATTGCACCGAAATTCTCGGACACGCCAAGAGTGCACAGTGCACCTCATGAACATGATTTAATGATGCCATGTCAAATTGCATTTTTCCTGAAGTGAGTGAAACAATGTATGAATGACTGTATTGCTCCTGGGCAATTTCAACTAATTGTTATGGGTTTCAAAAGCCAAATCCATGACAATCAGGTCACTACTGTTCAAAAAATCTTGCATATTGTTAGGGCCAGGTGGAAGGGCAGACCCAGGAGGTGGATCCACTGGGCCGAACTCCTAGATGATGGTAAGGGGTCCGGTAGCTGGAGCACTACAGGTAGCAGGGCAGTCCGTGCACAAGAGTATAATAGAGAAGTCCCTGGGACCACGGAGTCACTGATGGTAGTCCGGGTGACGGAGCTCAGGTTCGGAAGCCGAGATGATGTCAGGCGGAGTCCGGAACCGTTGGAGCGAGATGACGGGTCACCACAGGGGTCAGAGATGGTATGGACTGTCAGGATGGCAGATAGACAGCGTTCGGAGTGCGGGATGCGGCAGGACCGGATGGCGAGGCAGGATCGGCTCTAGAAGAGAGATACGTGAGTATGGCACAGAGACACAAGGAGACCTGACTCCTAGCTTGGGAAACACGAAGATCAGGCCCCGCCCCCTTGGACATTGCACCCCTTTATACCCCGTACCTGTGTGCTTCATTTCCTGTCAGTGGACACTGGCCCTTTAAGAAAGGGTCAGTGACCGCGCGCGCGCCCTAATGCGCATGCGCGCGGCCCGGGTGCCAGAAGCCAGGGCAGGAAGCTGAGAGGAGGACGCAGCAGGGCCGGGCTGGGGCTGGGAGGCCGACGGGCGCCGGGAGCGGGGACCAGGAGGCCTGGGAAGCGCGGGCGATGGAGGCTGGAGAGCGGGGAGCGTGGCAGGTGAGCCGGGAAGCGGAGCAGAGGACCCGGGGAGCGTGACAGTACCCCCCCCCACGCCCCCCTCCCCGCAACTGGGACAGGAAGGCACGGATCAAAGGAGTACCCACATTCTCCCGGGGTTTCCAGGACCTATCCTCAGGACCATAGCCAGCCCAGTCCACCAGGAAGAACTGTCGGCCCCGTACAGTTTTCATGGCCACGATATCCCTTACCGCATAGATGTCGTCATCGGCAATAGGAGGAGGAGCCGAACTGGCAGCAGTGGAGAAGGGACCAAGGACAACCGGCTTGAGCAGGGAGACGTGGAAGGAGTTGGGTATCCTCATCGTGGCCGGGAGCTGTAGCTTGTAGGAGACCTCATTGATCTTGCGGAGGACTTTTAACGGCCCGATGTAGCGAGGACCCAGCTTGTAGGATGGTATCTTCAATCGGACGTACTTGGAAGCAAGCCAGACTAGATCTCCAGGACAGAAACACGGAGGATCCAGACGTCTCTTGTCTGCATGTCTCTTCATCCGCAGGGAAGCACGCCCAAGGGACGCCTTGACAGAGTCCCAAATGGTTGCAAAGTCACGGGCTACAGCATCAGCAGCAGGGACATCCGAAGAAGGAGATACAGGCAATGGGACGGAGGGCTGAAGTCCGTAAACGACATGAAAGGGAGAGCTGGAGGAGGACTCACTGACGTGGTGGTTATGGGAGAATTCAGCCCAAGGAAGAAGCGTGGACCAGTCGTCGTGATGGGCGTTGACGTAGTGTCGTAAGAAGGAGGTCAAGATTTGATTGACCCTTTCCACTTGGCCATTAGACTGAGGATGGTAGGCAGAAGAAAAGTCCAGACTCACTCCCAGATGTTTGCAGAGAGCCCTCCAGAAGCGGGAGGTGAACTGAGTTCCTCTGTCGGACACGATGTGTGATGGAAAGCCATGCAAGCGGAAGATGTGATGTATATAGGCGTCCGCGAGTTCCTGAGCAGAGGGCAGTCCAGCCATAGGGACGAAATGAGCCATTTTAGAGAACCGGTCCACCACGACCCATATGACTGTGTGTCCGGAGGACAATGGCAAGTCCGTAATAAAGTCCATTGCAATGTGTTGCCAGGGAACTGAGGGTATAGGCAGAGGCAGAAGACGGCCATATGGCAGGTGTTTGGGCGTCTTGTTCCTGGCACAAGAGGAGCAGGCAGAGACAAAAGCAGCGACGTCCGTGCCAAGGGATGGCCACCAGGAATGACGTACAATCGCACTCCATGTTTTCTTTTGACCAGCATGACTGGCTGTTTTCGAGGCATGGCCCCAGTGTAACACTTTTTGCCTGTCAGTCTCAGAGACATAGGTTTTCCCGGGCGGTATCTGGGCCAGGGTGACAGGAGCCACTGGAATGATTTTACTAGGACAGATGATGGGCTGTGATGTCTCCTCCTCCTGCTCCATGGGCATGAAAGACCTGGACAAGGCATCAGCGCGTACATTCTTGTCCGCGGGTCGGAAATGGAGCTGGAAATCGAACCTGGCAAAGAACAAGGACCACCTGGCTTGCCGTGGGTTCAGTCGCTGAGCGGACCGCAGGTATTCCAGGTTCTTGTGGTCCGTGTAAATGATTACGGGGTACACTGCTCCTTCCAGAAGGTAGCGCCATTCCTCCAGAGCCAGTTTTACTGCCAATAGCTCTCGGTCACCGATGGTGTAGTTGCGTTCAGGCGCTGAGAAGCTCTTGGAGAAGAAACCGCAAGTCACCATCTTCCCGGAGGAGGACTTCTGCATGAATACTGCTCCGGCTCCCGAGGAGGAGGCATCCACCTCCAAGGTGAACTGGCGGTTTAACTCTGGACGGTGGAGCACAGGAGAGGAGGCAAATGCCCGCTTCAGGGAGCCAAACGCGGCGTCGGCCGCAGGTGACCAGTCCTTTGGATTAGCCTCCTTCTTGGTCAAGGCGGAGAGAGGAGCGGTCAGAGCAGAGAAGTGAGGGATGAACTGGCGGTAGTAGTTGGCGAATCCCAGAAAGCGTTGGATTGCCTTCAGTCCAGAAGGAGGAGGCCAGTTGAGAATGGAGGAGACCTTCTTTGGATCCATCTGCAGTCCGGTATCGGAGATGATGTAACCCAGGAAGGGGAGAGAAGACTGCTCAAAGACACACTTCTCATACTTAGCGTACAGACGATTCTCTCTCAGTCTTTGTAGAACTAGCTGCACGTTCTCTCTGTGGGTCTGGAGATCCGGAGAGAAGACAAGGATATCATCCAGATACACCACCACACAGACGTAGAGAAGGTCCCGGAAAACGTCGTTCACCAATTCCTGAAAGACTGCTGGTGCGTTACACAGGCCGAAGGGCATCACGCAGTATTCATAGTGCCCATCGCGAGTATTGAACGCGGTCTTCCATTCGTCCCCAGAGCGGATGCGGACCAGGTTGTAGGCACCTCGAAGGTCCAATTTGGTGAACACACGAGCTCCTCTAAGCCGGTCAAACAATTCGGGGATGAGCGGCAGAGGGTACTTGTTTTTTACGGTGATCTGGTTCAATCCCCGGTAGTCTATACATGGGCGTAGGTCGCCCTCTTTCTTCTTAACGAAGAAGAAGCCTGCTCCAGCAGGAGAGGAGGATCTCCGAATGAATCCCCTTGCCAGGCTCTCTGTGATGTCAGTAGACATGGCCCTTGTTTCAGCTGGAGATAATGGATATATCCGTCCTCGAGGTGGTGTTGTTCCCGGGAGCAGGTCGATGGCACAATCGTAAGGACGATGTGGCGGAAGTACCTCGGATTCCTTTTTATCAAAGACGTCCGCGAAGGACCAATAGGCCGAGGGCAGTCCCGGTAGGTTCTCTGGAACCGGAGGTCGTCGGATGGGTTGTATGGTCTTCAGACACTTCTCCTGGCATGAAGAGCCCCATCGGGTGATTTCACCAGTGCCCCAGGTGACTGATGGCTCGTGTGTCCGTAACCAGGGAAGTCCCAGCAGGATTTGATGGGACATGTGTGGGAGGACGTAGAGAGCGATGTTCTCGGTGTGCAGGGCACCGATACGTAGTTCCACCGGCTTGGTGATCCAGGAGATGGTGTCAGAGAGGGGTCTCCCATCCACAGAGGCAATCACGAGGTGTTTCTCGAGTGGAGTGACAGGCACCTGGTACTTGTCCACCGTGGCTTGCTGGATGAAATTGCCTGCTGCCCCAGAATCGAGGTACGCCTCGGCCGTGAACCGCGTCTCTCCCGTTGACACTTGTACAGTCCACATAACCGGGTCTGAGAGAGTCCCAGCACCTAGGGTGGCCTCTCCTACCAACCCTAAGCTTTGGAGTTTCTCGGCCTCTCTGGGCAGGAGCGTAGCAGGTGTGTGCCCTCTCCGCAGTAGAAGCAGAGGCCCTTGGCGAGCCGCTCTGCTCGACGTTGTTCAGACTGCCGCACACGGTCGATCTGCATGGGCTCGTGGACGGAGACACCAGATGCCGTTGACTGTAGTACGGCGGACTTCTGCGGAGGAGAGGAATGCCGTACCGGACGTCTCTCACGGGACACCTCTTTAGATCGCTCCTGAAAGCGGATGTCCACTCGAGTCGCTAGGGTAATCAGGGCATCCAGGGTGGATGGTACGTCACGACCAGCCAGCTCATCTTTAATTCGACCCGAGAGTCCTTCCCAGAAGGCGGCAGTTAGGGCCTCGTTGTTCCAGCAAAGTTCAGAAGCCAAGGTGCGAAAACGGATTGCGTATTGACCCACCGTCAGAGTCCCCTGACGTAACCGGAGAAGAGATGAGGCAGACGCGGAGGCGCGTCCGGGCTCGTCAAAGGTGCCACGGAATGCCTGCAGAAACTCCTGGATGTTCGTGGTCACAGGATCCTCCTTTTCCCACAAGGGGTTCATCCACGCCAGTGCCTCACCCTCTAGATGGGACATGATGAAGGCGACCTTGGCTTGGTCGGAGGCAAACAAATGCGGCAGCTGCGTGAAATGGAGGGAGTATTGGTTTATGAAACCCCTGCAGGTCTTGGGATCTCCGGCGTACCGGGGTGGTGAAGCCAAACGAAGTCTGGAAGCATCCGAAGAGGCTGCCACGGGGGCTGGAGCCGTGGATTGGCTAGTGGAAGCCCGAGATGCTGAAGATGTAATTGACGCTTGTAGCGTGTTCAGGCGGGCGTCCACCGAAGTCATGAAGTTCAGCATGTGGGTCTGGGTCTCACGCTGGCGTTGGAGTTTCTCCTGCAAGGCCGCTAGTGCTTCAGCGGGATCCATGGCCTGATCTTACTGTTAGGGCCAGGTGGAAGGGCAGACCCAGGAGTTGGATCCACTGGGCCGAACTCCTAGATGATGGTAAGGGGTCCGGTAGCTGGAGCACTACAGGTAGCAGGGCAGTCCGTGCACAAGAGCATAATAGAGAAGTCCCTGGGACCACGGAGTCACTGATGGTAGTCCGGGTGACGGAGCTCAGGTTCGGAAGCCGAGATGATGTCAGGCGGAGTCCGGAACCGTTGGAGCGAGATGACGGGTCACCACAGGGGTCAGAGATGGTACGGACTGTCAGGATGGCAGATAGACAGCGTTCGGAGTGCGGGATGCGGCAGGACCGGATGGCGAGGCAGGATCGGCTCTAGAAGAGAGATACGTGAGTATGGCACAGAGACACAAGGAGACCTGACTCCTAGCTTGGGAAACACGAAGATCAGGCCCCGCCCCCTTGGACATTGCACCCCTTTATACCCCGTACCTGTGTGCTTCATTTCCTGTCAGTGGACACTGGCCCTTTAAGAAAGGGTCAGTGACCGCGCGCGCGCCCTAATGCGCATGCGCGCGGCCCGGGTGCCAGAAGCCAGGGCAGGAAGCTGAGAGGAGGACGCAGCAGGGCCGGGCTGGGGCTGGGAGGCCGACGGGCGCCGGGAGCGGGGACCAGGAGGCCTGGGAAGCGCGGGCGATGGAGGCTGGAGAGCGGGGAGCGTGGCAGGTGAGCCGGGAAGCGGAGCAGAGGACCCGGGGAGCGTGACAGTACCCCCCCCCCACGCCCCCCTCCCCGCAACTGGGACAGGAAGGCACGGATCAAAGGAGTACCCACATTCTCCCGGGGTTCCCAGGACCTATCCTCAGGACCATAGCCAGCCCAGTCCACCAGGAAGAACTGTCGGCCCCGTACAGTTTTCATGGCCACGATATCCCTTACCGCATAGATGTCGTCATCGGCAATAGGAGGAGGAGCCGAACTGGCAGCAGTGGAGAAGGGACCAAGGACAACCGGCTTGAGCAGGGAGACGTGGAAGGAGTTGGGTATCCTCATCGTGGCCGGGAGCTGTAGCTTGTAGGAGACCTCATTGATCTTGCGGAGGACCGCCCTAATGCGCATGCGCGCGGCCCGGGTGCCAGAAGCCAGGGCAGGAAGCTGAGAGGAGGATGCAGCAGGGCCGGGCTGGGGCTGGGAGGCCGACGGGCGCCGGGAGCGGGGACCAGGAGGCCTGGGAAGCGCGGGCGATGGAGGCTGGAGAGCGGGGAGCGTGGCAGGTGAGCCGGGAAGCGGAGCAGAGGACCCGGGGAGCGTGACACATATATCAGAAATCCACTGTAAAAAAGATGGCTGAACCTTCTGCTATTAGTGAAACCAATATACTTTCTAGTGTGAATTAGGCCCTACAACTCCTCATTGTCAGATGATGTTTGGGGAGATATGGGTCAGCTGGTTGACTAGAAATGCTTGACGCCTGATCTTTTTCTTCTGGGGGACTGTGAGCATCTCACTGTTTCTAATCGTGCATTCAGATCAGACCACCATGTAAAGACTGGTCAGTGGGTCTCACAACCTGAGCGTAACAGGGTAATATATTTCATTGAAGCTGTCACACAAGGATCGGGAAACCCAATGTCCAGTCCATACATTGTGGACCAATCTGGGACAGATTCCTACGGTCAAGCCAATCATACATTTATATGAGAGGACAGAAGAGATAGCTGTCAACCAAATAACTGTTTATATAATGCCTATGTGTACCGCCCCGGTGTTGGTCGGGCTGCTCGGATCCGGGATCGTGGTGGCTCGAGGGGATCGGACCCGGGTTGGCAGACACTTTGATCGGTGAAAAGGGGGTATTTACAGGGGATACGTTTGTGACGCCACCTGTAATGGAAGTACCGCCGCTGCTGTAAGGAGTACCGGGGCAGATGGAGTTAAAGCAGCCTGATGTTTGTCCCTCCACAGGTAGGGAAGGCCCTGGGTTCAGGGGTTTTGGTGGTTGTTTGGGAGAGCAGGGTGCAGGGGGATCAGAGTGCTCACTGTGGGTAGTCCTGGTGCAGGATGAGGATTACAAAGGGGACACACACGCTGCAAGTAAACCAAATTTTCTGTGCATCACAGTAACTGCGGGGAGCCCATCCAGGTATCCACTTCCACCGGTGTCACTTGGTAATCTGGAACCCACCTCTGTTCACAATTTAGTTGACTGTTTGTGGTACCTTGGCTTGAAGCTGTTGGGGCCTCGCTCGCTATGTGTAGTGTAGCTGTGCTCTTGATGGCTGGCACTTGGGATTTCAGTGGGCTGCTTTACTGGAAACCCATATGCCCCACGGTGTGCAGATGCCCTCAATCTCTGAGCTCTTAGGGAAGTTCATGAAGATCCTCGCCCTCCCAGGTTAATTATCAGGACGTTGAATCGGTTCCTGACCTAGGGTCCTGTATCCCGTCGTGCTCGGTACCAGTCAGTTTCTTTTGGGCTTGCTGGTGCCGACAGTAATTTTAGACTATGTCTATCGCTCTTCCCTCTTCCAATGTCACTGCCACCGGTCCCCGACTCCTCTGGTCCCGGACCATCGTCTGTGACCCAGCCTCGGTCTAGCTCCCCAGGAGCTCACTCTCTCCAGCTCCTCACACTTTGAGGGCTCTCACTCGACTCCTCTATTTCCCTCCCACCAGTCTGCCTGACCCCTAGGTGGGTGTCCCTTTTCCAGCTAGACCAACCCACTGGTGTGTCTGACAGGTCATGATGTGAGGTGTTGAATGGAATTTGTGGTGCTGATGTTAGTGACACCGGTTTCTTAGGAACCTGGAACCATGTGGGGTAGGCCCTGCACCCTGGGTGACAGGATGCAGTTCCCTGTGGCACCCTGATATATTCAGGAGCACCACATATGGACACCCTAAAACAAATGCTCAACCTTGTTCAGGATATCTGGGTGACACTCATTGCAGAGCATTTTTGGTTGACATGTTGGTTGTCCCTCAGCTTTTGACCAAAAAATGGTTGCAAATAGCTGACTTCAATAGGTTTCAATTCCAATGGAATTTTTTGTAATCTCAGAAAACCCTCTATACTAGCGAGCATTTCTCCCGCACTCTCAGTAGACCCCGTGACAAGACTTCTGAATCCAATCTTACACTTGTAGTGACTAATGTCTTCGGATATAATATTAGACTACTTTGAGTGCTTTCTTATGCTTATCCCTTTTTTTACTGATTATTTGTTATTTCTATTACCGTATCTTTCGCTGCAATGGGGAATCATACATATTTATGGGCTCTGTCTTTTTCTGGTCCCTTTTTATTTGTATTAGAGAGATAAGCCCTGCTTAGCGAGCTAGCAATATGTAAGTCATTGCAGTTGCTATCATTTCTGACATTCATACAAATCTTAAGATTTAACTGCTTTGGAAGGTTCAATGAGGGAGTCTTTGTGATTTTAGCCAGTGGCACGAGATTCGAGTACATCTCTACATATCAGCCATATGTATTGCTGTGAAATTACTTCCTTCCAAATAGCTCAGCTCGCAGTACCTTTTCAATTTGACATACTTTTCCTCTCTCTCTCGCTGATAGCTTGAGCCTGACTTGCAATCGCTACAGGATGTTTTTCCTGTATTAGTTTTGCTCCAAGATCTTTTACTGATGCATCACATAGTAAAACTAATGACTCGTCTTGGTTCTAATGCCTTGTGAGACCTGGGCTGTAATTTCTGCAAGAAGCTGTTTTATTAACTCAAAAAACATGGTCCCTGCCACTTTTGGTCACTTGTCTTTATCATATATTGTGCTTTGGCTTTGTGAAAAAGGAACTCATGGATATGGATCGGGGTAACATTATATGAAATATGATATATAAACTGTGCAGTAAATCTATATAACTCCAAGGCAATTTACACAGCACATTGTTTTTGAAAAAGAAATGGTCAGGGCCACACTACACAAAGGAAAAAGAAAGGCAAGGCTAAAGATGAGCCAAAAGATTCAAACTACCTTGGTCCAGAGTCCAGTTGGGTCTTCTGTGACAGCAGAACCAAGTCAGGTTAACTTCTCCACTGGCAGCCAATCCTCGGGCCTAAATCTTTGGTACCTCTGCCACTCAAGTCATGATGTTGCCTTAGGCCTCCTTCACATGTCCATGTTTCCAGTACGTGTGACAACTCTTTCCATATGTACAGGAGACTGGACCCATGTAGACCCATTAAGATCAATGGGTCTGCTTACACCTGCATATTTTCACACGGATGTGTGTCCATGTGGCGCAGACACATGACGGTGTGCTCCACATGGTGATATGTCCGTTTTTCTCCGGTAAAACAGGTGTCACATAGACCACAATAATGTGATCCATGTGACATCAGTGTGATATGTACCGGAGAAAACACATGTTTTTGAAATAAAATTATTTTCTATACTAATCTGTCTCCAGCCGTGTCTTCAGCGCTGTTGTCACTTGCTTTCAGGCCCACTCATTATGCTTATGAATATTCACTGCACTGGGGAAGCTGAAGCAGCAGCAGCACTGGAGACAGCAGGGCTAGGTACAGGTGAGAAAAGAAATACATGCTATCTATGTGCTAAGCGGATGTCACATGTATAGCAAAGGGACCGCAAAGGCTGAACACTCACTCAGGCACAAACATACGAACCTACACCACAGACTGTGCAAAACATGTAGACATGTTAAAGGGGCCTTAGCAAATACAAAGAAATCCTGCCACTCACTATCTTTGCAAATTCATTCCTTTACTCCAGGCTTCACTACCTGAACGTTTCAGCTCCTGTCGAGCTTTCAACAGCTTTGTATGTATTGTTTTGGATTTTCTTTCCAAGTACACCACGGTAATAAGAGTGGAGTGCCAATCATCCTTTATACTGTGATGATGCCTTAGACCTATTGTGAGGCCTAATGCAACAGCATGATGTCGCAGGGAAGTAAACACCACCAAGGCACAGCTGACCGTGAGCACAGAACTTGATGGTGGGAAGATACAGTATAATCTTTTTGCTCATCCCAACTTGAGACACTACAATATTAACTCAAAGTAGCAGACATCTATAGATCAATACATCTATATATCAATAGAAATCTAAAATGGTTTAGTTATCATTCCCTACAGTTGTCTTTGTATTTGTCAATTACATAAAATTTATCTCAATATGACATAAAGAGAGGTGATTTTGCTGAGTAAATGTTGACATGAAGACTAATTGTGGTTGGTAATAGAGAAATCGGAAAAATCCATAATGCAAATATATATTTTAGATTTTTTTTTTCACCCAAAAAGGGAAATTAATCATAAAGAGTACAAAAGTACTGAGGTCAATCTCAAGGTTTGCTCAAATCAATTATTATTTGACTTTTTCTTACGGTAGACCCTACTAATATAAAGATTAAAAAGACATGGTTCAAAATTTACACCAACCCATTGGTAGCTTGGGGTCTGAAAGGGCTAATGTGACAAAAAGGTTAGGAACATAATGAACACACACAAATCACCAACAAACAACTCGCCAAGATCATGAAAAGGGGCATCCCGTAAGACTTCTACACTCTATAAAAAAATAGTTTCATTTCTGTGAGGAATGACCCAAATAACTGACAGGAATGAAAAACAGAAATGGACGAAATAGAGATACGCACAAAAGCATCAACCCTATGATTATTACTTGAGATAAGAAGATCAAACCACAAAGGTTCAAATTGTTGGTATATGCAACAGTTGTGGACTTGTTTGTGTGAAGGAGGACTTTATGCTGATCTGACAGTAGATGGCGATGTTGTGTTAGTTTACTCACTCACTCTGTTGTAAAAGGTCCTTGTACTTCCTGTTCTATTTCTTCTTGTTTGCACTGCTGAATGACGATGCACATTTACCTCATGTCCTGAGTAGTAAAAGCTTGTTTATCCCATATAATTTTCTCAGTGAAGTTTCTTCTGCGACTGGAAGATGGAAGCTGTGCAACACGAATTTGAGTTTCCTTTCCTAAAATTGAAACATTGCCCATACACCATTTCCCACGCTGCTGAAGCATGCAATAGCGGGCTACTGCCATTTTGCGTTGTTGCGCTGGCCTCCTCATAATACCCTACAGCTTTGACATCATACCTAGGCTATTATCACAGATCAGAGGTTCCAAGTGGCTGGATAAGGAGGGGGAAATGAAGAAGTGCATTATCACAAAACTGACATTGCTGTGGTATGGCCATGTTGCTCTAGGACAGTGTTTCTCAACTCCAGTCCTCAAGACCCACCAACAGATCATGTTTTGAGGTTTTCCTCAATATTAGACAGAGAATAATTCCATCACCTGTGCAACATTAAGGATATCCTGAAAGCCTGATTGAGGAAAACCTGAAAACATGATCTGTTGGTGGGTCTTGAGGACTGGAGTTGATAAACACTGCTCTAGGAGATGCCATTGTGCTTTGCTAATTGGTGGGGGTCTTGGGGTCATACCTTAATGGCATATCCTAAGAATAGAAATACAGTGCTACCGATGTTTATAGCTGTAAAATGCATCAATCCACAGTTGACAGCTGATACTTTCTACTGCACAAAACGAGTTATTTATTTACAAATAAGTATAATATTTTGTACATACTCTATATGTATAAATATATATCCATGTAGGCAAAAAATTTAATATACTTTGTCCATGAGTATATTCCATAGTTCTGTATGTATATATACACATTTCGAAATGAACTGAAATATTTTTGTTTATATTTAAAAAGCCATACAAGGTAGCGGAACAAATATGGATTTTCTAGTTAGCTGAGCTTCAACCTCCAGATTCATTATATCTGATTATACTGTATGAATAACACCAGCCTATGAGTCCCTGTGTCACATTTGTTTTGCTATGTAGTATCCAATCTTCCATGCATAAAAATAAATGTTTAGCATAATGATCACTGTGATACAGCAAATAGAGTCAACCACTGTGCGGGAAATACGAGAGATACTGTCAACCTATGTTCACAGCCTCATTATTCTCAATATGCAGAGTCCCCTCTTACGGAACACGTATTATCAAATAATTTTTATTTTAGAAATCAAAATAGGCACCTCCAAAATAACTGTTCTTCTAACTATGACTACCGGGCTGTACCACATTATCAGTAAAAACTGCTCCATTATACTGTTCTGCAATAAGGCTGTAGATGGAAGGCACGAGGTGTATTTCCATCCTCTCCAGATTTTGTGAAACTTGCGTTAGACATTTTCTTTAAAATAAATATTTATTTCCATATGAAGTGTATTATTGACTTTACTTTTAAGTTCATTAACCGATAGGGAAGCGGTGATCAACCACTAATATGTTAATGTTTCCCTTGCTTGATATAGCAGTCGTGTAACACCCAAAGCAATCGGAGAGTCAATCGCGTTTCCTTTCCCAAACAAATTGGTTCAGAGAGACACCCATTAGCCTGAAGTCTCATAGTTGGAGAATTATATTGTAGTTTAATCTCCAAATCCTTTTTAGCCAAAACCACCCATAAGAAACCCCATTCCACGCTGTCAAAAGCCTTAGCCGTGTCCAGCAACAGAATCGCCCTCTCTCTCGTTTCATCACAGCTACGCTGTAGTCCCAGGTACCAACATCTTATGTTCAGTGATGTCGTCATACAGTATTTGAGACAAATCATGTTTGGTATTCATATAGTATGGAAGCAATCAAATTAGTCAGTCTGTTAGCGATTACCTTTGCAAATAATTTCACGCCTACCGAGAGTAGGGAAATTGGCATGCATGATTCCTCCATGGATAAAGGAACATCAATATCTCTGGAAATACACTTGTAACCTTGTGATTGTTAATATTTTTCAACAATTTTTGTGCTCAGGTTCTCAGACAGTTCTCTTGTCCTCTTTCTGTTCTCCATGCCTAGTGTGGAACTAATAGACACACAATGCAAAGATTGGATCAACTTCTTCCTTTTTTATCTGTGTGGAACTCATAGACACACAATGCAAAGATTGTATCAACTTCTTTTTTTATCTGGTTTCAGGTAGGATTTTCATATTGCTCACACCTAATACTTGAATAAAAATACTTGATCGAGCATCACATTCTGGAAAGAAAGTGGATTACCCACAATTTTAGAAAGTTGCCAACAATTTTGTCTGGCACATTTTAGGGTTTTGTGTAGAATTTATCTAGTTTACCTTTTTAATATGTTTTTTTATGTTGTTCCAATCTAAACAAAGAAAATAAACTTGTGTGCAACAAAACATATGTAATTGCAATAATTTTATGGGATAAAATACTTCATTTTCTGGAACAATTTCAGCTATAACTGTATATGTACTTCTTGTCTATTTGTATTTTCATAAGCAGGTGTAAAATAGTCAAGTCTATGTCCTGCTTTGCCCCCATCTATTTTGAGACCTGCTAGCACATAGTGGGTTTTTAGAGTTAGGGACCATCCTGATTGGATACACCTTGTCATGGTAGGATTGTTTTTATGCTCTTTTGATCAAAAAAGCTTCAACTAAGTAACCAATGTTATTTACATGTACTATTATTAATTATTTATTTATGTACTGTAGGGTATTTTCTCATTGATTTCATCCTAGGTTTTGTCTGCCCCAGTATGAATGTGCCCCTACACATTGCATTTATTTCAATATATAGATGTATTCTCTCTCTCTGTATATTCGTACATATATATTTGTATATATAGACATATATTGAAGAGAATGGAAAAAATTCTCCAGCACGTTCACAGATCCACAGCCGTCTTTAAAATCCCCATCCATATTCAAATGGCTAAATGTCCAAGACTGCCTTCATCCAGGTCCCCAACACTGGTATGCACATATATATACATATATTCCGCAGCGCTTTACATACATCAGGATCACTGTCCCCATTGCGCCACCCGGTATATGGTTAGCACTGTAGACTTGCAGCGCTGGGGTCCTGGGTTCAAATCCCACCAAGGACACCATCTGTAATGAGTTTGTTTGTTCTCCCCGTATTTGCGTGGGTTTCCTCCGAGTACTCCGGTTTCCTCCCACACTCCAAAGACATACAGATAGGGACTTTAGATTGTGAGCCCCAATGGGGACAGTGTTCCTGATGTATGTAAAGTGCTGCGGAATATGTTAGCACTATATGAAGATTTGATTTGATTATATATATATATATATATATATATATATATATATATACACAGAATAGATATATAGATATACAGTACATATATCTATATAGATTAAATGAGTTAATATTTATATATTGCATATATACTACATATATATCCACATGCTGTGTGTATATATATATATATATATATATATATATATATAAAGATATATATATATATATATATATATATATATATATACCTACATATCTATGCTGTGTGTGTGTATATATATATATATATATATTTATTTATATATATTTATATATATACCCACACACACACAGCATATATATGTAGGTATATATATATAGCATGTGGATACATATGTAGTATATATGCAATATATAAATATTAACTCATTTAATCCCTCTTAGGGGCATTTTTTTATAGATCTTCTCTGCTGCTGCACACTTATGTTGCAATATATGATGGTGTGTAAAGATAGCCGTATAGGCAATATGCTCTGCGTTGTTTTGCAGTAAATAGTCATAATGTTAATGTATTATTAGTCATGTAAAAGTCAGTCTTGTTCTTAAAACAGCGCCGTTATATTGAGATGCTAATGCGCACTTTTGTGGTGCACATATAACGTTCTGCCATTTGATTACCAGTTAAATTTGTTTGTCACTTTTTACACTTATTCATTCAATTGCTTTAATTTACCCGGTTGGTACAAAAATAGCTGTCGACAAAATCCTGCCTAAAACTAGAAAGCATTATTATATCTTTTATGTACGTATCATTTTTATCAGAAGTGGGGGAAGAACGGAGCAGCTCTATCCCAAATCTAATTAAATGTTAATGTTCTTATATTAAGCGTTGGAATTACTTAATGCTGCGCTGGGCACTTATTGCAAAACTCAACACTTCATAAACACGTTTGTTGAAGGTTCCAACTTCAAGTAGTCGATTTGTTTGTAGAAAAAATTTTATTAAGACGAGACTAAATCGTGGAAATTACTACCTGCTTCATTTAGAAATAAGACAGTCAATTTTAATATTCAGACATGCGGTCTATTCATGACACAGCTAATAAGCAACATATGGAAACAAAGACAAGAGCACTGTCATTTCAAAGGGAACGACTTGAGGTTTTGAAACATAACCTGAGACCAGCATAATGTAGTGACAGAGATCCTGATTGCAGCGATGTGTCACTTACTGGGCTGTTTGCTGTAGTTTTAATAAAATCAGAGTTTAATCGAAAGGAAATGATCACTGGAAGACTAGTAAACCTGTTGGCAAGTAGTCCTCCATGTGACAACTCCGCATTTAGCCACTTGTGTGAGGGATGAACTGTTGTTAATTAGGCTAGTTGTATGGGTCATTTGTTTATTAAATCAATAAACTAACCATTGTCTCTTGTCAGACTGATTGGAGCTCTATAGTCTGTAAATATGTATTCCCTCAGCCTCTTTGACTACGTAATTGAGAGGAAAACGTATGCAGTCAGATTAAACTAGCAACCAATGAGAGACTAGTCATCTCCATCAATCCTGTAAGAGAACTGAGTGGTATAAAAGGGCCCTGCCTCTGTCACCAGAGATGATTCTACATGGTCGCAGCCAAGAAACTTCGGTTCCAGCTGAGAAAACACAGATTTTCTTCACTTTGGATATTCTTCAGGATTTCAGCCAATGAGCTATGGTTCCAGTTGAAGGAACACAAAACTGTTTCACTGCTCAATGATGAGCTCACAAATTCACTTGCAAAACTCAGGTTTAGACCACTCGGCTGCCTGGCTAAATATCTTGCTGTGCTTGGTCAGCTTCCTAAGCTTGTCGCTATCCCTTCTCATTGGGTGTTCGTCAAAAGCAGGGTGCTGCTGGACTGAGATAGTTGGCCTTAGAAGACCCAGATTCAAGAAGATTCTAATCCCTGGCGAGCCAGCAGAAGGGTCAATTTTTGTTGCTTGTACCATCTTGTTTTCTTGCTCGGAATGTACAATATATTTTTGCCTGTTGGTGAACCAATAAAGTCTTACCAATTTCTGCTTCTCTCACCCAGTGGTGTCTGAGTAGTGTTTTGCCAATGGGGTAGGAGAGCGGACGTTCAGTGGAATGAGTCCTAGTCTGTGTGGTCTTTCTGGAGACAGGCTGCGGATGAGAGCAACAACTGACCCTCATGTCTCTACACTCCAACTTCATAAACTCTGTATAACCCTTCCCCCACCACTGATTGGCAAATTTCTATGTGCATAGACAGAAAGCTCCTAATCAGTGGTGGGAGTGGGTTTATATAAAGCTCAGGATACTACAGTAAAACAGTAAAGCAGCCATCAACCCTTTAAGTGATATATCCCTGGAATCTAGGATCATTGCCCCTTCATTATGCTGTTCTTCGATGAGGTACCAAGTCCCAATGTCAGATTCCTTTTAAAGGCCTGTGTTATTCTTGTTTGCTGTTAATAACAAAATTAATTATTTTAGATGTTCAGAGAAACACAAAGAAAATCAATCACCAGATTTCACAATACAAACTACATACTACTCATCCTTCAGACGTTATGAGGCTGGTATACTTACTATGACAATCCATGTCAGAATGGCTGTATTATCCTTTGTGAAAGTTTTTCCATGTGATACGAAAATGAACATTTTATAAGTGCAACTGAAGTCACAAAATCCTCATCTTAAAGTTAAGTTTATAAAGATTTGTTGATATTTATTTTAAGATGACACCGGCCTCTTCAGACATAAGGGATTTAATTAATAATACATGCATTTTTTTGTGTAATCTGGAGACAGATCCACTTTAAAGGCTTATTCAAAACAATAAAAGCTATAACTTGCAGATAGGTGGGAGTGGAACGGTTGGGATCACCACCAATTTCAAGTATGGGACTCATAAGTGTCCTGTTGTGCAATTTATTTATAGATTTATTTTACTCACTTATATACAGTCATATGAAAAAGTTTGGGCACCCTTATTAATGTTAACCTTTTTTCTTTATAACAATTTGGGTTTTTGCAGCAGCTATTTCAGTTTCATATATCTAATAACTGATGGACTCAGTAATATTTCTGGATTGAAATGAGGTTTATTGTGCTAACAGAAAATGTGCAATCCGCATTTATACAAAATTTGACTGGTGTAAAAGTATGGGCACCTCAACATAAAAGTGACATTAATATTTTGAAGATCCTCCTTTTGCAAGAATAATCATCCTGGATGAAGGTATATTTGACCATTCCTGTTTACAGAACAATTCCAGTTCAGTTAAGTTTATATGGTCGCCGAGCATGGACAGCCTGCTTCAAATCATCCCACAGATGTTCAATGATATTCAGGTCTGGGGACTGGGATGGCCATTCCAGAACATTGTAATTGTTCCTCTGCATGAATGCCTGAGTAGATTTGGAGCGGGGTTTTGGATCATTGTCTTGCTGAAATATCCATCCGCTGCGTAACTTCAACTTCGTCACTGATTCTTGCACATTATTGTCAAGAATCTGCTGATAC
Source organism: Anomaloglossus baeobatrachus (assembly GCF_048569485.1). NCBI lineage: Eukaryota > Metazoa > Chordata > Amphibia > Anura > Aromobatidae > Anomaloglossus > Anomaloglossus baeobatrachus. The sequence continues at coordinate 60,556,908 of NC_134354.1, forward strand.
TGAGTTGTATCCATGCGACCCTCAACTTTAACAAGATCCCGGTGCCGGCATTGGCCACACAGCCCCAAAGCATGATGGAACCTCCACCAAATTTTACTGTGGGTAGGAAGTGCTTTTCTTGGAATACCGTGGTTTTTTTTGCCTCCATGCATAACGCCTTTTTGTATGACCAAACAACTCAATCTTTGTTTCATCAGTCAACAGGACCTTCGTCCAAAATGTAACTGGCTTGTCCAAATGTGCTTTTGCATACCTCAGGCAACTCTGTTTGTGGCGTGCTTGCAGAAAAGGCTTCTTTCGCATCACTCTCCCATACAGCTTCTCCTTGTGCAACGTGCGCTGTATAGTTGACCGATGCACATTGATACCATCTGCAGCAAGATGATGCTGCAGGTCTTTGGAGGTGGTCTGTGGATTGTCCTTGACTGTTCTCACCATTCTTCTTCTCTGCCTTTCTGATATTTTTCTTGGCCTGCCACTTCTGGGCTTAACAAGAACTGTACCTGCATTCTTCCATTTCCTTACTATGTTCCTCACAGTGGAAACTGACAGTTTAAATCTCTGAGACAACTTTTTGTATCCTTCCCCTGAACAACTGTGTTGAATAATCTTTGTTTTCAGATCATTTGAGAGTTGTTTTGAGGAGCCCATGATGCTACTCTTCATAGGAGATTCAAATAGGAGAACAACTTGCAAGTGGCCACCTTAAATACCTTTTCTCATGATTGGATACACCTGCCTATGACGTTCAAAGCTCAATGAGGCTACAAAACCAATTTAGTGCTTTAGTAAGTCAATAAAAAGTAGTTAGGAGGGTTCAAATCAAGAAATTGATAAGGGTGCCCATACTTTTGCACCGGTCAAATTTTGATTAAATGCGGATTGCACATTTTCTGTTAGTACAATAAACCTCATTTCAATTCAGAAATATTACTCAGTCCATCAGTTATTAGATATATGAAACTGAAATAGCTGTTGCAAAAACCCAAATTATTATAAAGAAAAAGGTTAACATTAACTTTTTCATATGACTGTAGCGTTATTAATTCCACAAACCTTTTCAATCATTATCCTCATTCTCCCCATTGGGGCTCACAATCTAAATTCCCTATCAGGATATCTTTGGAGTGTTATAGGAACTGGAGAACCTGGAGGAAACCCACGCAAACACGGAGAGAACATACAAACTACTTGCAGATTTTATCCTTAGTGGGATTTGAACCCAGGGCCCCAGTGCTAGCCACTAAACCACCTTGATGTCCATCACAATATATTCCCACTTGAGTATTTCAGAGTAAACAAAGCTTAAAGTACTGAGAGAGCCTACTTAGATTTTATGCTATCTATTTTATCAAGCAGCATGAAGAGACTAATAATTTAACTTTAAAGAATTCACTTCTAATGAGCTTTTTACGTCTAGGCCAACAAAGGTGACAAGCGGGCATCCTCTACATCGAAGGTTTAATTTTAATCCCAGATGCAGATTCTTTACTTTAAGAGTAATATGACTCTGCGACTCTCTGACACATGATGTTGTAATGGTTGATTCACTATAAGTTCAGGGAGAGTCTGAATGCCTTTCTTAAAAATAAAACCTCATTATGGTTTATAACTAGAGATGAGCAGTTCTGTTGAGGCTTGGTTCACCAGCAGAAAACAACCCTAGCTCCACTGGCTCGATCTTGATCCGAACCCGGATCAAATCACTGATGGCAGGTTGAGTCTCCACCCACATGCAACCAGCCATAAGTAGATCACTTCCAGGGGAGGAAGGGTGGGCTTTTTCAAACTCTTTTTTATTACACACTTCAAGTGATCACACTGTGGTTACCCCCATTGTGCGCCATTCAAACACTGCAGGAGGCTCACACAGGGCTGAACAGCGAGCGTACCTGAGCATGCAAAGCATCCGAATTCCGAACCAGAACCTTGATATTTAAATTGGAGTACGGTTCGCAAACCGAACCTAAGGTTCACTCATCTCCAGTTATAAGTATTACATTTTGTGATTGGGCGTTGATCTAGGGAATTAAGGGCCATTTACATGCTGCGACATCGCTAATGATATATCGTTAGGGTCACGGTGTTTGTGACGCACATCCGGCATCGTTAGCGACGTCGCAGCGTGTAACACCTATGAGCGACCTTAAACGATCGCAAAAGAGGCAAAAATTGTTGGTATGTGAGACTTCGTTCACTTACCAAAAATCGTTGCCTATTCAGTAGCGAAGATGTTTGTCGTACCTGCAGCAGCACACATCGCTATGTATGACACCGCAGGAACGAGCAACAACCTCGCACCTGCAGATGGCCGCAATGAGGAAAGCAGGAGGTGGGCAGGATGTTTGTCCCGCTCATCTCCGCCCCTCCGCTTCTATTGGACGGCTGCCGTGTGACGTCGCTGTGACGTCGCACGTACCGCCTCCTTTCGGAGGCGGTTCGACGACCACAGTGACGTCGCAGGGAAGGTAAGTCCGTTTGAAGTATGTAAGCGATGTTGTGCGCCACGGGCAGCGATTTGCCCATGACGCACAACCGACAGGGGCGACTATGCTTGCTAGTGATACCGATAGCGATATCGTAGCGTGTAAAGTACCCATTAGTCTGATCTGCCATATGTGGAGTCGGGAAGTAATTTTTCACTAATGTTGGACTATTAGACTATGAAACCATGAGTATTTCTTTTCTTTTTGTATTCATATATGTGAATAGCAGGTATAAAAAAAAATCTAATGCTGAACATGACATCCTATCCTTGCAACATCAGAGTAATTTGGCTAATTTGTCCAGCAGTGAACTGTAAATCAACAAGAGCCCGCCGACTAAGACAAATGGGAAGTCAGAAGGCAGTGAACAGCTGTATTCCGGAAGCTTCACAATGAAAAAATAAATTTATAGAAAAAAATTTAGTTTCCTAATCATTAGTGATGGGCGATTAGTAACTATTCGTGTTCGGATAATTCTTACTGTATACCGAGTACTATTCCAGTATTCGTCACACCAAGAAAAATACTTGGGTTCCCCATTGACTTGCAATAGGTTAATTAATCATGACGAATACCAAAATTGCACTTTGGGATTCATTACGAATAATCAAAACACAAATAGTTACTATTCGCCAATCACCACTAACCATGTAATAAAACAAAAACTTTTCAGTAAATGGTATTTCTCTGTAGTTCTTACTAAAACTAACCGGTTTGAGGTTATTATTTATAATGGACTAAATAGCAGGATCTAAACTCAATAATATTGAAGATATATATAATATAATTTGAATCGAGTGATTCTTTTCATCTTAGCAACATGTAATTTAGCTTAAACAAATGTAATTTGCTGGATATTTCTTTTATAAAGTTTTTATTTCACTCTCTGGGAGATTGTAAGGACAAAAAAATAAAGAAAACATACTTTTTTGCTGAAAAATGTAGTCTGCAAAAGGGAGGTGAAAAGTTCTCAACCTTACCATATTGTCGACATAGCAGTTGCCTAAAGTGGTGCCATTTTCTGCTATTCCAGGAAATCACTAAGGCATTCTTCAGCTTGTACAATTTGTCTGTAAAATATACAACATATAACGATAAATGAAAAAGAGTAAGTATAATATTGGCTTTCTCTGTAATCCATTTCATATCAATTATTTCACCTTTTCCTGACCCATAACCATTTCATATGACAGTTTCCTACATCTGCGGAGGAGCCGGTGCCAACAACATAGCAAATATATAAATAAAATGGAATAAGAAACTTAAAAGTAGAAAGAAAACCTAAAGAATTTTAAATCTTTTTCAATATAGTCAAAATCGAAAATTAGAAAAACTCAATATTATGTATTATATGAATATAAAAATAAAATAATCGGAAGTATATAAACATTAATACAAGTTTATTTCACAAGATAGACATGTTCATCAAAGCATGTATAATGAAGTAAAAATGCATGTGAAAACAACAGAAAAATTCCCTTATGTATATCATTTCTCTGAAGCTATAACTATACTTTTTTTGTTACAATAGACACGGACATATGGTTTGTGGTTAAAAAAAAAATTATAATAACAGCAAAAATATATCCCCAGTAGGGTTTCTATGATAATAATCAAACTGTGTGCAGATGTTATTGGATCATTATCCCCTAATATAATTTGTGGTATAAACAAGTGCTGAATCTCTTCTTTCAAGAAAAAGAATATTATTTCTTTTCTTAAATGACTGTAAATTAATATTAAGACAGAACTAACAGAATTTGTTTAAATCTAAAAGATTAAAAAAAAATAATAAAAAATAAAAATATAGATATAAAACAACCGCATAGGCTCTTGATTTATACAAAGGTGTTGTTTGAGCCTATTTAAGGCCTCTTTCACACGTCAGTGATTCTGGTACATACATGCTAGTTTTTATATGTACCAGAATCACGGACATATGCAGACCCATTAAAATCAATGGGTCTGCGTACACATCAGTGATTTTTCACTAACCGTGTCTCCGTGTGGCGCACGGAGACAAGTCAATTTTTAATGGCATCACTGATGTTCCATGGAACACATTATGGTGTGGTCTGTGAAACACATACCAGAAAAACATGGACATTAAAAATTAAAAGCTTTTTAAACTCACCTTCTCCAGTGATGCTGTATTCTGCCTCTGCTCTCTGCTTCTTCCTGCCTGGCTCATTACTGGCATGCATATTCAGTTATGCAGCCACAACCGACGCAGAAGTAACTGCAGAGGTGAGAGACACAGCGGCCGGATGCATCAGATCCGGAGAGTTCAGCACCACGCAGAGCAGGAGCGGGGACAGGTAAGTTTATCTCCATGTGCAATAAAGGAGCACGGATCACGGATTGCACATAGAGAACCCATGTGTGCCGTGAATCACGGTCACGGAGGGACATGCGTTTTTAACACATCAGTGAAATACATCTATGTTTTTTACTGACGTGTGAAACAGGCCTAAGAACATCCATATGGTTCAAAAAATGGTTTCCCTATTAGCATTATTGAACATTCGGTCATTTTTTAGATAAATTCCATTAGCTTGCTGGAGAGGGTAAGTTGGATTTTTTTCCAGTCTCAGTCTTCTACATACACTACCACCTTCATTTTATTGTTTTATTAGAAGACAAAAATATTTTTTTTTGCATATATTTCCATCAGATGCGATAATATATCCATTTTCTATTTTTTAACCAATAGTTTTTTTAAATGGGGCCAGTCAACAGGATTAGAGATTCGAAATCGACAACCGCCTGTTAGCCAAAACAGTGACAGATTCACAACAATCATCTACTGTGTTCTGCCAAATTAAAAGGGGTTTATGTGTTTGTTTGTTGTTTTTAAAATCAGCTAATATAGATGTTTCTTAAAATACTGATTTGGGGTTTTTTTGCCTTTACTTTGCAATTTTTCTTTCTTAAAGGCATTATAAATTATAAGGTAGAATAACTACTTTAAATGCTGTTTTTAAATAGTGGTAAAGAGTCATGGGAGTGGATCTACTCTCCTTAATAGTCAAGGTATTGAGTCTTGTTAACAACATAATTGATGTCTAATATCATCATAAGCTGTGTTCATGCTCAAAGGAGGGAGATGTACTTGCCTGGGCTTCATTTGTGCAGTGTGACAGGAGAACAGAGATAACACAGGGACCCCTAAGCTTACCCTAAGTCTTGTGACCTTGTGCTGTCCCTTATCGCGATGGTAGACTTGAAGGTAGTCAGGGTTGAGCCTCCAACGTGGCCATGTCTCCTATTCTGGCCCTGATGACAAAGCTCCCCCCCACCCAGGGGGACTGACCTGGACGGAGATCCCAAAAACCCACTGAAAACCCACCAACACAGAACAACTGATGGGGTAAACAAAAACTCACACACAAATAAAACCTGCACCAGGGAATAACCAAAGGTGCACGGGAAATGGTACAAAAAAAAGAAGGTAGCAGAAACCACTTACTACAATCACAGCAAATAGCAACAGACATGTCCTCTCTGCTCCTAGGTTAGCTCCAACTGAGTTGAATATCCAGAAACCTCTCTAAGAATCAGAAGGATTAAAGGGAACTTGTCACCAGTTTTTTGACTATTAAACCAAAAGTGTCACCTTCTGCAGCTCCTGTGCTGCATTCTATGAAGGTGCACCTTGTTGCTGACCCCCCCCTTGCAGACCGCAAAAAGAACTTTATAAAATCCCACCGTGTTGTATGCTAATGAGCTGTGTTGGCAAGATGGGAAGGCTCTATTTTGACTCTTGTCCCTCCTTGTCGCCTTGTTCGCCGTCCTCTTGTCATGATTGACAAGGATGGCACCACTGTCATCATACTACACTGCTGTCCAAGTCTCATGCAGCCGCAGTTCTCTCTGCCCCTATCGCGGGCCGAGCATATAAACAGTTTACCTCACGCGCGTCGGTGATGTACCTGTGCAGGCGCAAGATCATTGTCAGGTACGAGGATGACGCTGCTGTCATGCACAGCGCCAACCATGATCTCACACCTGCATAGATACATCACCGGCGCGCGCGAGGTAAACTGTTTTTATGCTCGGCCCGAGATTCACTGAGGACATTTCATTCACTCCCCTGTGGTGACAAGATGACCTCACTGAAGACACTTAATTTACTCTCCTTTGGTGAGAAGATGACCTCACTGAAGACACTTTATTTACTCCCCTGTGGTGACAAGATGACCTCACTGAAGACACTTCATTTACTCCCCTGTGGTGATAAGATAACCTCACTGAGGACACTTGATTTACTGACTAAAGTAAATTTAGTCAAGCTAAAATTTGGAATCCTGAAGTTACAATAGAGATACTGTATGGTTCATTAAAGATATTGATTTCCAGGTTTTGCACTTAATGGGAATCCCTTCAGGTATTCACTAAGTACAGGTTGAACAGTTTCACTGAATTATTCAGAATGTTTTGTCTCTTTTGATTTTCCAACACTTAAAAACTACAGTTGCAAAAAGAAATTGTTACTTATCTGTATTTCAAAAATGACGAGACTTTAATTTTGAAGAAAATATTATAACTTGTATTTTTCAGCATCATCATGTGATGGACAGTTTCTACTAACTGGAGATTCCGGGACATTTCATTCTAAAAATTTTCCTCACCCATATGAGCCGAACCTGTCATGTCGCTGGATAATAAGGTAAGTGCACATTCATATTACTGTATTCCCAATTATATGACCACTGCGCAACCAGCTCTGTCCTCACCTATTGTACCATCACCCATTCCCTGTAGACTGTGAGCCCTCGCGGGCAGGGTCCTCTCTCCTCCTATACCAGTCTGTTTTGTACTGTTAATGATTGTTGTACGTATACCCTCTTTCACTTGTAAAGCGCCATGGAATAAATGGTGCTATAATAATAAATAATATTATTAATATGTTTCAACCAGCACAGTATAAGCTTTCTTATGCTCTATTTTAATTTCTTTATGCCTTCTGTTTAAAAAAAGGAAGTCAAGATGCACCGTACAATGGAAACCAGACCAAAATATTCAACTTTTCATTCAGCCTGACAGGGTTCTGATGTTTTTTTTCTGCTGAAATGGTGCTGCATCCTCCTCATCCTTAGTGCACCACGCCAATGTTCTTTACTTACATGTAACAAAATGTTTAAAAATAAGGAGGTCATTTAGAATAATGACAAAACATTACTCTGTAAACTTCCTGTTTCTACAAAGCTAATGTTCCTTTACTCCCCTGTAGTTATGACATATCCATCATTCACAGGACCACTGCAGCCAGTGGCATAAGACCACTAAGACTGTTCACAATCTATAGTATTGATTAAAAGAGTACCATAGACAAATAAAACTTTGTCTCTCTGTATCACCACTAGAGGGAGCTCAGTGGAATACTAAATACCTGAGTTCATTGTCTTAATAGTACGCAATATATTGCTATGTTTCCTATAGTAAAGGATTATTAACAGAAACTTTACGCCCCAAAAATAATTTATATGACTATTATTATTATTTATTATTATTACACCATTTATTCCATGGCGCTTTACATGTGGAAAAGGGCACACATAGTATGGACAAGGAGAAGAGAAGACCCTGCCCGTTAGGGGTCACAGTCTACAGGGAATGGGTGAGGATACAGTAGATGAGGGCAGAGCTGGTCGTGTGGTGCTATATCAGATTGAGGGTTACGGCAGGTTGTAGGCTTGTCGGAAGAGGTGGGTCTTCAGGTTCATTTTGAAGCCTGTCAAGGTAGGCAAGAGTCTGTTATGTTGTGGTAGAGCATTTCAGAGTATGGGGGAGGCACGGGAGAAATCTTGGATGTGGTGCTGGGAAGAGGAGATGAGAGGGGAGTAGAGAAGGAGATCTTGTAAGGATCGAAGATTACATGCAGGTAAGTACTGGGAGACTAGGTCACAGATGTAGGGCGGAGACAGGTTGTGAATGGCTTTGTAGGTCATGGTTAGGGTTTTGAACTGCAGTCGTTGGGCAATTAGAAGCCAGTGAAGATACTGGCAGAGAGTAGAGGTCGGGACATAGCGGGGGGACAGGTGGATTAGTCGGGCAACATAGTGTAGAAAAAATTGCAGGGGTGCGAGACTGTTAGAAGGGAGGCCAGAGAGCACGAGGTTGTAATAGTAAAGGCGGGAAATGATAAGGGGATGCACAAGGCTTTTCGCAGCTTCTTGAGAAAGGAATGTACGAATCCGGGAAATATTTTTGAGTTGGAGGTGGCAGGAGATGAAGAGGGCTTGGATGTGTGGCTTGATAAAGAGATCAGACTCTTGAGTTACTCCCAGGCAGCGAGCACGTTGGACTGGGGAGAGTAAGCAGCCATTGACTTTGATGGATATGTCAGGTGGGATGGTAGAGTGAAGAGGAGGAAAGATAATGAATTCTGTTTTATCCATGTTGAGTTTCAGAAATCGAGCAGAGAAAAAGGATGAAATAGCAGACATGCCTTGTGGGATTCTGGTTAGTAAGTAGGTGATATCAGGTCAGGACTATGTAGCCTTTTAACCCTTTCACCCCCAGGGAATTTTCCATTTTTCGTTTATTTTTTCCTCTTTTCCTTCCAAAAGCCATAACGTTTTGTATGTTTCAAACAACATAGCCATATTAGAGCTAGTTTTTTGCAGTACGAGTAGTGCTTTTGAATCACACCATTCATTCAGCCCCATATTGTACTGGAAAATGGTAAAAAATTCCAAATTCGGTGAAATTGCTAAAAAAGTGCAATTGCACAATTGTTGTTTTTTTTTTATTTACTGTGTTCACTATTTTGAAAAGCTTTATGATTCCCCAAGTCAGTATGAGTTTATAGATATTAAACATGTATGGTTTTACATTTACCTAAGTGTTGAAAAAAATTCAGAAATTTGTTAAAAACAAAAAAAAAAAAGGAGTAGCGCTGTTGTTGCCATTTTCTGAGACTTGTAGCGTTCTCATTTTTAAGGCTCTGGAGCTTAGTGACAGCTTATTTTTGCATTTTAAGCTTATATTTTTAATTATACCATTTTTTGCATTGATGTGATCTTTTGATCGCCTGTTATTGCTTTCCAATGCAATGTTGCAGCGACCAAAAAAAACCATAATTTTGGCGGTTGCAATTTTTTTCTTGCTACGTCATGTACCAATCAGATTAATTGATTTTATATTTTGATAGATCGTGTATTTCTGAATTTGGCAATACCAAATGTGTATTTTTTAATTATTATTATTATTTTATTTTCAATGAGGCAAAAGGAAGGTGAACGTTTATTTTTTAATTTTTTTAATAATTTTTAAATGTTATTTTTTAATTGTTATTGTTTATTTTACTCGTCTCCCTAGGAGGATTTATTGCTACACTATCTGATCGCTTCTCCTTATCAGTTGCTCTGCCAGTATTCACTGGAAGTGAGTCATGGCAGCGACAGGGGTCATCATGTGACCTTGCACTGTCATGACAACACTTTGGCACACTGTGATTGTATCGCGGAGTGGCCGATGGCAGCGAGGCATGACACGATCCCTGCAGGAGAGTATTAGATCAGACTGTCAGAGTTTGACAGTTCGATCTACGGGGTTAAGAAGGCGTGGGTAGATCAGAGATCCACCCATGCCTGTAAACCTCACATATAAGAAGAAAAAAAATTCTTGTATTGCACAAAAAATCCAATTGAAGACAATGTGTTGGAATAAAGTGTTTTTTAATTATTGCGGCCCATATAGTCTTAGAAAACTCATGTTTCGGCATCAAATGCATTTTTCAAGGTTTTATCTAGAAATGTGGATCACATGAACGAGAAAAGCAATCCTTGAAGGAAAGTGAAGATTCACAAAGTGCAGTCTTGCACATGTATTACGGACCTAGTCGCACAGTGATCATGGCGTGACTAGGTCCGAAATAGATGTACCAGACTGAAGTTTGTGAATCTTCACTCTGCTTCAAGGATTGTTTTTCTCGTTCGTGTGACCCACATTTCTATATAAAACCTTTAAAAATGCATTTGATGCTGAAATGTCGGTTTTCTAAGAATGTATGGGCCACAATAGTAAAAAAATATTTTATTCCAACACATTGTCTTTAATTTGATTTTTTGTACAATACAGGAAAGGTTTTTCCTCTTATATGTTATATTTTTTCCTGGGCACTTTACATTATAATATATAGTGACGGCAAGCACAGAATAATTATTATCAATGTTAGCCTCACATGTGTGCTGATCAGATCACCAGATATGTTCAGGGATTACAGCGGGCTCACAGTGGGATCCCGTGGTAACTGGACAGACACGGCCAAGGATGTACCAGTACGTCCTTGGTCATGAAGGGGGTTAAAACAAATAATTTGATCCCTTTATGATCCCAAGGTACTACTTCTGCAAATGTAAATCCTGTTTTGATGTTGTGTATGGAAGTGCATTAGGGTGTGATGATGCACTTACAGCTACTCATCCTCACACTGTATTTCCTACCAATTAGCTCCTTCCCCTTGCTGATTGACATATTAGTATCTGTGTACCAAAAAAAACAACTTATTAATTAGTCAGAGGAGGTAGGCAATACAGCATGAGACTAACAAGCTGTAAGTTCATCCGCACATCTCAACAAACTTCAAAATGTGATTTCCGGCTGCTATAACACTGTTTTAGGGTCTTAAATAGACTAACTAGCTTAATTTTTTATTGGGCTACACAATAATATTAAAGGGAACCTGTAACCAGATTTGGGGCCTATAAGCTGTGGCCACCCCCACTGGGCTCTTATATACATCATTCTAACATGCTGTATATAAGAGACAAGGCCACTGTGTAGTATGTAAAAATCACTTTAGAATACTTACCTAAATGGTCGCTGCGGTAGAGTTGGGTCATATGGGTGTCTCCGTTCTCCGGTGCCAGCGTCTCCTCTTTTGGCCATCTTTGTCATCCTTCCTTTGAAGCTGGGTGCATGTGTACTGCCCCGCGCTCAGCCGCAGCCGAACCACTCGGATCCGGGCTCGTTGGTGGGTGGCTTGAGCACCTCCGGACCCGGGGTCACTTCGCTCTGAAAGGGGATGTTGGCGCTTTTGGTGGGGGGTTAGGTAGGTGCACGGCCGGAGCCGCGCTTGAGTTCGTGACGCCACCCACGGGATGTGTTGAAGGTATACACCACCGCTGCGGTTGCGGGGCACCCAGGGGAGATGGTAGTGCAGCCAGATGTTAACCCCTCCGTGGGCAGGGATGATGGCCCCCGGGACCCGTTGGGGATAGCTGGGCGGTGCAGGGTGATGTGCGCGGCCGGAGGGCATTGTTGTACTCACCGTTATTGACACACACAAGTCACTGGTAAACCAAGTTGATGGTGGTTGGTGCCCGCTGCCGGCTGCGGTCGGGTCCCATACCCGGATGGTGGTCTCTGCCTTTCTCCTGCACCGTGTTGTGTAGATGTAGACTGCCTGCGCTTCAGCGACGGGAGTCCGCTCCCTGGCTTTGTGTATGTCGGGAGAGTCCGTTTGCCCGCAGATGCTGGCCCGTGGGATCTCTCTGCCTGTGTGGTGGCTTTATATCCCCCTCAGTGGGTTGTTGTCTTCAGTCGGGACTTGGGTGGGAAAGGACCTATAGTCCAGACCGCAGTCAGTTAATTAACTCAGTCCAGTGGATTTTGGACCTCGTTTCAGGGTCTGAGTACCCCCCTGTGTGATCCACTTTCCGAGTCGGTTCCCCGGGTCGGTACCGGTGGGCCGCTACCCTGTCCTGGTCCACCACGGTTCCACCAAGCTGTCTTCCCGGCTCCTGCAGGCTGAGGCCACCGCTTGCTTCCTAGCCAAGGTGTTCGGGCTACGACCCTCACACCTGACAGACTTCTACCGGCCTGTCTCACAGGCCTCACCTCCTTACTCCTCAACACTCATACTGATCTGACTACAACTGAACTGTGTTTTCCTGCCTCAGGCCCTCTGAACTCTTCGGTGGGTGTGCCAACCGCCTGGCTCTGCCCCCCTGGTGTGTCCATCAAGCACTGAGGGAGGTGACTAGGGTTTTTGTGGTTGGCTGATGACTCCTTTTTAGGGGACAGGTGTAGTGCAGGGGTCTACCTGTGACTACCTGGCTGGTCCAGGGCGTCACACTTGACACGTGCTACGTCGTCCAAATGCGCAGGCATTAAGGTCCTGCTAAGGCACACTTGAATATGTCCTGAGCAGGGGATATCAAAGTATTGTAGTTCGCCTGCGCGGGACCGGTGAGTGTGTATGACGTAGGACGCATCATGCACACAAGCTTGAGAAGGGGGACAAATATGGCTGAAAGAGGAAGCACCGGCACCCGAGAACGAAGACACCCATATGGTCCAAATCAACCGCAGCGACCATTTAGGATAAGTATTATAAAGTGATTTTTACGTTCTACACAGCGGCCTGGGCTCTTATATAAAGCATGATAGAATGCTGTATATAAGAGCCCACTGGTGTGGCCGCAGCTTATAGGCCTTAAATCTGCTGACAGCTTCCCTTTAATGGTTAAGAGCTTTTGATATGTTTCCTTTAAGCACAGCAATTGTTTTAATTTAGTTTTTTAGAAGACCAAGCCTTTTATATGTATCATTAGCCCTTTATTGACACTGCTGATGATATCACATACAAACTGTGTTGCCAGTTGACATATTGAACATATTGAGATTCTCCAGTGTGGTCCAATATGTTATACCCTGATTCTAATTGCTAATAACAATGGCAAATAGCATTTGTTATGGAGAGTCCCTTTAAATAACAATCATTGTATGTAAGAAATGTTATGCGGGGTAGGGATCTTGCATGACTTTGTTCTGGCAATACAACTAGACTGAATCGGTGTTTTAATTTTATTTGTTTTGACATGTGATTTTGTATTGCACTGAATTATTGACCGAATTTGCTAAATGCTGAACTTTTCTCGGTACAAGGCGGGCTCATGTGAACAGCTTGTAGAACATAACAAGGCACATTCATCCAAGAGTGAATTTTCTTTCAAGTAAGAAAAGATACAGAGTCACGCAGTGTGCTTCTCAGGGACTGATTCATCAAAGTTTGTAAAGTATCTTGTGGTTTAGTGATTCAGCCCACATAATTACAATGCATGAAATTGATTTAGAAGATTTTTAGCCAAAGGAGAAAAATATATATTCCCTCTGATTAATCTATTTAATCATTTGTCATTATATTTCTTTTAATATTAAAACTTTTATTTCACTAAATTTTAGTAGCAAAGCATAGTTACATCAATCTATAGATATGCTATTCCAAATTTAAAGGGGGTTGTCCGGAAGAAAAATAATATTTTAAAACCTTATTAGGGATTTCTAAGTTAAAAGGACTCTGCTTACAATGTAAGCTGAGGACAGGATGCTGTAAAAGTTAAAAAGCAAAAAGCAACTATGTGCAGAATATTCTGTATTGTTCTGCTATGCTCTCCTGCGGAACCGGTATGTGTTGCTTATGGTGCAGTGCATTTTGCAGGATGAATGCTCTGCTGGTTGTTTCACAGCACTGGGTTACACGCTGGTCCTGGGAGGTGCTCTCACAGATGCTTCTCGTTCCTGGTGATTGCTCTGTTTCAATAGGAAGCATATTAGCTCAGGACGCCGCCAGTTGTACTTCATGGTTACAGTTGTGCTGTTGGCTCCTGTGGTGCTCAGTGTTCAGATATTGGCCTCTCGACTCCGGACTGTTATTGACCCATCTCTGCCTGTCCTCCCCTGTTCTGTTGTGACTTCCCGGCTTCTGACCTCGGACTTTCTCCTGACCACGTCCCCGCCTGCTCCCTGTATCTTTTATGTACTCTACTGGAACCCTGACCTTCGGCTTGTATTCTGAACTCGTCTCTGTCTGCCACTTCATGTACTGTCGTGCCCTCCTGGTTTATGACCTCGGCCTGTATGACTACCTCTACATTTACTGCATGCAAGTAGTGTCTAGCACCACCTAGTGAAAGTCATCACATTGTGTCTCTCTTGTCTGTGTGTTAGTTATTGTTTACATAAACTAAAGGGTTTATTACCCTGTGATTAACATTTCAGGACTGGAAACTGAGGTGCCCAGCAGTCCGACACAACCCCACCTGTGATTGACACCTTACTGTCAATGAACAATCTCTATTGAAAGCCAGGTTTGGGTGGGACAACTCACCAAGCTCAGCTACATGCTCAATACGGCTGCAGCGAGTAATCTATATGATACACCATAGAATTTAGAATTTCCTTACCTACATTATATTGCTGTCGGAAGAGGTAGCAAAAAAATTACAGAGTCCCTTTAAGGGAGTGGTACTCAATTAGGACCCTTATTTATTAGTCATAGTGGATAGAGGAAGTCTGTACATTACGAAAGTTGTTCTGTGATCAGATGTTTTTTCAGGACAACTTTCTTGCAAAAATAAAAAAAATTGTCCCAACCAGGCAGACTCTAAATACTAAAAAGTAATCCAACCACAAGGCGAGTTTCTATATAATCCTGTATGTACAGTATAAAAGAGCGAAAGTAGATGATATAGCCTGACCCAAAAAGATACATAATATACTATCAGCACTAAATGCATAGCAATATAATATTATAGGTAGGTATCATAGTATCATAGTATCATAGTTTTTAAGGTTGAAGGGAGACTCTAAGTCCATCTAGTTCAACCCGTAGCCCAACATGTTGATCCAGAGGAAGGCAAAAAACCCCAATGTGGCAAACAAGTTCCAATGGGGAAAAAATTTCCTTCCTGACTCCACATACGGCAATCAGACTAGTTCCCTGGATCAATACCCTGTCATAAAATCTAATATACATAACTGGTAATATTAAATTTTTCAAGAAAGGCATCCAGGCTCTGCTTAAATGTTAGTAGTGAATCACTCATTACAACATCATGCGGCAGAGAGTTCCATAGTCTCACTGCTCGTACAGTAAAGAATCCTCGTCTGTGATTATGATTAAACCTTCTTTCCTCAAGACGTAGCGGATGCCCCCGTGTTCCAGTCGCAGGCCTAGGTGTAAAAAAGATCTTTGGAAAGGTCTCTGTACTGTCCCCTCATATATTTATACATTGTGATTAGATCCCCCCTAAGCCTTCGTTTTTCCAGAATAAATAACCCCAAGTTTAATAACCTGTCTTGGTATTGCAGCCCACCCATTCCTCTAATAATCTTGGTCGCTCTTCTCTGCGCCCTCTCCAGTTCAGCTATGTCCTTCTTATATATCGGTGACCAGAATTGTACACAGTATTCTAAGTGCGGTCGCACTAGTGACTTGTACAGAGGTAGAACTATATTTTTTTCATGAACACTTTTACCTCTTTTAATACATCCCATTATTTTATTAGCCCTGGCAGCAGCTGCCTGACACTGTCCACTAAAGTGAAGTTTACCATCCACCCATACACCCAAGTCTTTTTCTGTGTCTGTTTTACCCAGTGTTCTACAATTAAGTACATAATCATAAATGTTATTTCCTCTACCCAAGTGCATGACCTTACATTTATCTACATTAAACTGCAATTGCCACTTCTCAGCCCAATCCTCCAATTTACATAAATCTCCCTGTAATATAAAATTATCCTCCTCTGTATTGATTACCCTGCAGAGTTTAGTATCATCTGCAAATATTGAAATTCTACTCCGCATGCCCCCAACAAGGTCATTTATAAATATGTTGAAAAGAAGCGGGCCCAATACTGACCCCTGTGGTACCCCACTATGAACTGAGACCCAGTCCGAGTACGTACCATTAATAACCACCCTTTGTTTCTTATCACTGAGCCAGTTTTTAACCCAGTTACACATATTTTCCCCTATCCCCATTATTCTCATTTTATGTACCAACCTTTTGTGTGGCACCGTATCAAAAGCTTTTGAAAAGTCCATATACACAACATCCACTGCATTTCCCTGGTCCATTTCCCTCTCTGGAAGGTCATAAACCTTCCAGAGTTCAAGCTCTCTCATTGAGAGAATTGATTTTAAAATAATCAAGTTTATATAAACTTTTTTGGACTTTTATGAAATTGGCAAATTTGAAAAATATGCAATTCACTTAGTACCAACTGCCTAAATTGATTTCTTGTATTTAAAGGAAACCTGTTACCGGATATTTATAATACTCACCTAACCGTCGGTGCGGAGCAGACTGGTCGGATGGGCGTCTCCATTCTCTGGGTCCCGCACATCCACTTTCTGCCATCTTTGTCCTTCTTCTGAAGCTAGTGTTGATGACGCATTTTACATCATCTACACTAGCTGACAGTGAGGTCCTGTGCAGACGCACTTTGATCTGCCCTGGAGATCAAAGTGCGCCTGCAGAGGACCTTAATGTCAACTAGTGTAGATGATGTAGAACGCGTCAACCACACTAACTTCAGAAGGAGGATGAAGATGGCCAAAGAGGAGGTGCGGGACGCGGACAATGGAGATGCCCATCTGACCAGTCTGCTCCGCACCGACCGTTAGATAAGTATTATGAAAATCCAGTGACAGGTTCCCTTTAACACATTGCAGAAGACTGCATCAGCCAGAAAAGGATCAATTGATCTCAAGTGGGTTTCTCCATAATGTTTTACTGCTATTATATCACTTGATGTACCACAGCAAATCAAAATAAACCATAATAGCCTGTATAAAAGCAGATGCAGAAAATGCAGCAGCCATTTTGTGGTAAATCTGTACAGTAAGAAGTGATCACAGCTTACAGTTTAGCAATAGATTGAAAAATAAAGCCATCAAACGCTGAAGAAACAAAGAATCTGTACAGATAGTATATGACTGCACAATTGTGAAGAAGATTGGTGTGTAGGGTTAGAAAGGAGGGTTACAGTTTCTTAAAAATCCTGTCAGGGCAATGAAAACCTTTGGATTTCTTATGCTTTACAGCTAACAACAGATAAGCAAATAAATTAAACCAGTAGCCAGATCAGTATTCTTTTGCCCCTTGATGACTGGCCCTCCTTTTGATTAGACATCCTGCGTGTGTCATGCTGCAACAATGACATCACACCAGCTAATAAAAAGGGGAGCTAAAAATGATAACATGTAGGAAGCAGCTCACACAGTTCTCATCTAGTGTTCCCATCCAGTTGCTTGAAAATACTGGTCCAGCCGAAGGACGAGAGTCATGTAAATCGATTCTTTCATCTCTACTGCTGTCTTCCTGAAGTTATCATTAGAGATAAGCAAACTTGTTTGAAAAAGGTTCGCCAGTTTCAAATTTGGTATGAGCCTTGACTCATTCAGCTCAGGTTCGGATTTACAAGCAAAATCACATTTTGATAGACAGCCAAGATATTGCGCAAAGCTGGGGCTGTGTGCTTTATCTATGCTGGTATCAATATACGGGGGACCCTACATCAGTTTGTTTATTTATTTATTTTTACACTTCACTCACGTAGACAGGCCACTACTGAGAGGGCAACCAATCAGAGACACCGGCAGTCTTTTTTTTGCACCCCTCCTAGCCCTTTATAACAGTAGCCTCCATTGTCCTTACTAACACATACGTTTTGCCTCTCTGTGAATTCATTGGTGTTTGGATATGTTTATCGAGCTGTTCGTTGAGCTGTTCGGGGAACACAGGGAAAGTTGGTGAACAGGAACCGAACCTTGACAGGTTCGCTCATCTCTAGTTATCATAGCAGCAGCCTAGAGTGCTTAGCTGTTAGGTCTACTGGATGCAGAACTTACATTGCACTCGCTACTCATAACAAATATGCGAGTAGCAGACATTACTCGCTAACAGCATAGCGAGAATGAATAGTTAACTACTCGCTCAACACTATTTATAACCTTGACCTAAGCCATTCATTTTGTTATGTTTTTTTTTGAAGTGCTGTAACATTTCAGAATGAAAAATACTTGTCATGTAGAATCCAGTCTCTAATTCATGTGGCCCTTGGTTCTAGCAGCATATTCAAAAGGATCTAGACACACTCGACCAATGGGCTGAAGCGAACAGAATGGTGTTTGACAGGGACAAATACAAAGTCCTAATCTGGGTAAAAGAGATGTCAAAAGCATATATAGTATGAGAGGAATAAAACTAGATGATAGCAACGGGGAAAAGGACTTGGCCATAATAGTAGATCCCAGATTCAACATGAGCTAACAATGCGTTACTGCAGCAAAAAGGTCAACAACATTTTGGGATGTATCAAGACAAGCATTGAATCTAGATCAAGAGAGCTCATTATTCCCCTATACTCTGCCCAGTATTCCAGGTGGGGTCTGACAAGGAAAGAGTTCTGGGAGCCTCAATTCAAGAAAGACATCGATATATTGGAGCAAGTCCAGAGAAGAGCAAACAAGGTGGTAGAAGGACTATTAACTATGTCCTATGAAGACCGGCTAAAAGAACTATTAATGTTTAGTTTGCAAAAATGAAGACTAAAGGGGGCTTTACACGCTGCGACATCGCTAATGCGGAGTCGTTGGGGTCACGAAATTTGTGACGCACATCCGGCCGCATTAGCGATGTTGCTGCGTGTGACACCGATGAGCGATTTTGGATCGTTGCAAAAACGTGCAAAATCGCTCATCGGTGACATGGGGGTCCATTCTCGATTATCGTTAATGCAGCAGTAACGATGTAGTTCGTCGCTCCTGCGGCAGCACACATCGCTCCGTGTGACACCGCAGGAACGAGGAACCTCTCCTTACCTGCCTCCCGGCCGCTATGAGGAAGGAAGGAGGTGGAAGGGATGTTCCGGCCACTCATCTCCGCCCCTCCGCTTCTATTGGGCGGCCGCTCGGTGACGTCGCTGTGACGCCGCACGGACCGCCCCCTTAGAAAGGAGGCAGTTCGCCGGTCACAGCGACATCGCCGGGCAGGTAAGTATGTGTGACGGGTCTGCGCGATGTTGTGCGGCACAGACAGCGATTTGCCCGTGTCGCACAACAGATGGGGGCGGGTACCCACGCTAGCGATATCGGGACCGATATCGCAGCGTGTAAAGTAGCCTTTAGAGTAGATTTAATAGCAGTCTACAAATTTCTGAAAGGAAGTCACAGTGCAGGGGGAACTACCCTATTCTCATTAGCACAAGAAAGGACAAGAAGCAATGGGATGAAACTTAAAGGAAGGAGATTCAGATTAGACATTAGGAAAAACTTTCTGACAGTGATGGCAGTCAGAGAGAAGAACAGGCAACCACGGGAGGTAGTGAGGGCAGTCAGGGAGTGGAACAGGATGCCACGGGAGGTAGTGAGTTCTCAATCAATGGAAATCTTCAAGCGGAAGCTAGATAAACATATGGCTGGGAAGATTTAAGAAAACCTGCACTCGCAGGGGGTGGGACCCGATGGCCCTTGAGGTCCATTCCAACTCTACCATTCGTTCCAACTCTATGATTCTATGATTCATAAATAACACAGGTTCTCTTTAAATACAAATACAGAAAAGCTGCAGCTTCATCTCCCTCCTCCTTCTCCTCCTGTAATCTTCAGAGTAAACTTATTTTTCACACTATATTATTATTATTATTATTATTATTATTATTATTATTGTTATAGTTTAGATTTTGAGAGTCCCGCTTAGTATATTATTGCAGCCAACTGAAAATCAAGTTTTTCTAAAACTTTTCACATAGTACAGTCATATTTTACATTATTCTCAATATCTTTCCCTTTTGTTGATAGAAGTCTTTGTTTTCATTTCCAGAGCTCGGAATGGCTTTAACATTAAACTTAATTTCACATCTTTTGAGACTAACAATTACATAGACGTCGTAAATATTTATGAAGGTATTGGACCTGACCGAATTTTAAGAGGTAAGTTCTGCGGTTTTCATTTTCAAATTAAATGTCAGACAAAAAAGCTTCATGTCTGAAATAGCATTATGTTAATAGTTTCCTCCACAAAGTTTCATTGCACTGTTTTATGCAGATATGAAGTAACACTGAAAGTTTATAGCAGAGGAAAAGTACAAATCTTACAGAACTGTGTCCAAAGCAAATTTCAGATTGTGTCCAAGACAGCCATTAAAGTGGAAATAATTTACATGGAACCCTTTCTAAAAGATCTAATAGATTGTAAGCTCATGTGAGCATGACTTCCACCCCTCTTGTTTGGATTATTAGTTTTAACTATTCCAATCTGAAAAATAAAATGCACTAAAAAAATGTATTTTACTGTATATATGAAGCATATTGTTGTTTATATTATCCTTTTTATAATCTGATTTGTTATGTATAGATGTCATAGTGAATCACTCCCATAAACCACTAAAATGTATAATATTGGGATATTGGATTGACATATGCTAAGGAAAGTTGGGTACAGTGGACATGAGCTGTAACATAGAAATGAATATCCGGTGAAATAAGTATTGAACATGACGTCACCAATTTTCTAAGTACATATATTTTGAAAGGCACTGTTGACATGAAATTCTCACCATATGTAGGTAACAACCCACCCAATCCACGCAGGCAAAAACATTAAATCATAGATGTTCATAAATTCAGTTATGTGTAATGAGAAAGGATATTGGGAAAAGTAAGAAGAAAGAGATGTTTAAAAAATTATGAAAAGTCATAACACCAACTGAAATCGATCAGTAATTAGAAAGCAGCTTGTTCAACGTATACAAAGTGTCTCATTACCAAGGTGCCACACAAGAAACATCTCATGATGGGTAAAACAAGTGAGTTTTCTAAAGACCTTTGCAATCTTATTGTTGCAAAACATACTGATGGCATTGGCTACAGAAGAATTTCTAAACTACTGGAGGTTCCAATGAGTACTGTTGGGGTCTTAATCCAAAAATGAGAAGAGCATAATTTCCCTATCTACTGGCCACCACCAGGTGCTCCTTGCAATATTTCAGACAAAGAGAGTGAAAGGAATCATCAAAAGAGTTGTCCAAAAGCCAACAACCATCTGTGCAGAGAGGGAATCAATACGTACAATTGTGTCAATAAGTAATGCACTCAAAACTCCTTGGCCTATATGCAAAGTCACCATGCAAGTCTACATTGCTGAACAAAAAGCATAATTTAGTGCATTTAAAGCTTATTCCACAATGTTTAGACAAGCCTGTGAAATACTGAGATAATATAGGCTGCTTAGATGAGAACAAAATTGAACTCTTTAGATAGCTCCATAATACATAATGTATTTAAAGGACAAAAGGAACTGAAATTCATACCCAAAACACCATACCAACAGGAAAGTTTGGAAGTCTGAACATCATTGTGTGCCGCCCCCATGCCAGCAGCTGGTGCTGCTCTAATCTGGGCCTTCAGGGGTGGTGGCTCGCGGGTCTCCGGACCCGAGGGTCTCGCGGACACACCAAATAAAAAGGGGGACGTAGATGTACAGGCTAGGCCATATTAAGTTTGTGATGCCACCCACGGTGTGTGGTGAGGTGGAATACCACCGCTGCAGTTGTGGGGCACCCGGGGGAGATGTTGTGGCAGCTAGTTGTTAACCCCTCCGTGGGTAGGGATGGTGGCCCCGGGACCCGGTGTCTCACTGCAGGGTATAGCAACTGCAGGGGGTGTTGGTGTACTCACTGTTAATAAATCACACAAGTCTTTGGTAAACTAAGGTGATGGTGGCCGGTGCCGCGGCCGGTTGCATTCGGGTCCCCCATCCGGCTGGTGGTCTCTATCTTTTTTCTGCACTGTTTTGTGTAAGGTGGACTTCCTAGCATGAAACTCAGGAGTCCGCTCCTGGCTGGATGTGGTCTAAGGATCCGTGCCCGCAGACGCTGGCCCGTGGGATCTATGGGCTCTGGCGGTGGCCTCCTATCCCTTTCAGTGGGCTGTTGTCTTCTATGAGGGACTTTGGGTGGGACAGGACCTCTAGTCCTGGCCTCAATCGGTGAATTAACTAATCCGCTTGGTTACGGTTCTGGCTTCAGTGTCCGAGTACCCCCCTTTGTGCTACGGTTCCCGGGTCGGTTCCCCGTGTCGGTACCAGCGGGCTACAACCCTGTCCCGGTCCACCTTGGTTCTGCCGAGCCATCTTCCCGTCTCCTGCTGATGGAGACCACCATCTGCCTCCTAGCCAAGGCACCAGGGTTCCAACCCTGGTACCGTTCAACTTGAACCTTCCTGATGGAGCTACACTTAGCTCCAGCCCACACTTCTCTCCAAACCGAACTTCACCACAGATCTGACTGAACTGAATGGCTTGTTTTCCCGCCCTGGGCTGTCTAGACCCCTGGGTGGGCGTGTCCCAACCGCCTGGTCATGCCCACTGGTGTGTCTGTCTGTCCCTAAGGGGGGGTGACTCAAGTTTCTGGTCGGCTGTGTGTTTCCTAGTGAGGGAAGGTGTTATGCGGGGGACTAACTGTGACTACCTGGTTTTGCCAGGGCATCACAATTGCGTGGGGTTGTTTTTCGGGATATGGCCCTGGCAAACTTAATATAATTGAAGGAAGGACGAATGCACAACTTTACAGAGACATTCTTGATAAAAAATCTTCTGCTATCTACCAGGATGATGAAAATAAAACAAATGTGGACATTTCAGCAAGACAATGAAGCCAAACACATAGCAAAGGAAACACTAAATCGATTTAAGAGAAAGAAAATAAAGCTAATAGAATGGCCGAGTCAATCACCAGACCTGAATCCAATGGAAAAGGTATGGAAGGAAATAAAGCTCAGAGCTCATCCCATAAGACCTTCATAACTTGAAGAGTGTTTGTGTGAAAGTATGTGCCAAAATCACGTCTGAGCAATGCATGCGACTAGTTACTCAATACATGAGGTTTCTTTAATCTGTCATCACCAACAAATAATTTTGTACAAAGTAGTAAATAAGCTCCTGTTTAATACTTTTCCTGTGTCATTTCGACATCTGGTGAGGTATTCATGTAAATGGTATCCTTAGTATTATATTTACATAGAAAATTGAAGACGTGCTCATTAACTATGTAACCATCTGTGTGTGTATATATATATATATATATATATATAGTATACACAAAAGTGAGAACCGCAATCACATTTTTCTAAATATTTTATTATATCTTCATGGGACAACATGGTAATAGAAATAGCCAAATTGTTCACAATTAGCCATTTTCTGTACTTATCATCATGTAACTTATATTAGGTGTGAATGGAGAGCAGGTTTATTACATTTTTTAATTTGGTGTTATAGCCCACACTTTTTTATACTGGTCACTGGAAGTTCAATATGACACCTCATGGCAAAGAACTCCCTGAGGAGCTGAAAAAAAGAATTGTTACTGTACATAAAGATGGCATAGTCAATAAGAAGATGCCAACACCCTGAAACTGAGCTGCAGCACAATGGCCAAGAACATGCAGCAGATAATAAGACAAGTTCAATTCAAAACAGGCCTCGCCATGGTTGACCAAACAACTAAGGTGCACATGCTCATCGTCATATTCAGAGTTTGTCCCCTCCCTTCATAATTCAACATGATATTGACCTCAAACACCACCCCAGACCACCACTGACTTGCTAAAGAAAACGGGGGTAAAAATGCTGGACAGGCCAAGCATCTCCAGACCTCAGCCCTATTGAGGATCTTTGAGGCATCCTCACATGGAAGGTGGAGGAGCACAAGGACTCTAACATCTCTGTCTCTCTCTGTTTGTCTCTCTGTCTATATCTCCCCACCCTCTCCCTCTCTTCCACTCTCCCTCTCTGTCTGTCTGTCTTCCTCTCTGTCTGTCTCTCTACCTGTCTGTCTGTCTGTCTCTCTCTGTCTCTCTCTATCTGTCTCTCTATCTCTGTCTCTCTCTGTCTCTCTCTGTCTGTCTCTTTCTGTCTCTCTGTCTGTCTCTCCACTGAAATCATATTAAGTGACACATAAGCTCTTATACTAAGAATGTCCTTCGTTGTCTATAGCAACCAATCACAGCTCCTATTAATGACCTGTAGCTCCCAGCTCCATTCACTTTAGTGTAAACAGTTTTTTTGCACATTTGTAAATGCGACAGTGTGGATTTCTTTATCAGACATACATACAAACACATATACATACACTCACTTCAGCTGGTCTGGCACTGTGAGGGCCAGTTCTGACATTGTGCTAGTGTGTGTGGTTCTGCCACACACACTGGCACCTGGACTGCCTTTATTCGCAGTTGTCAGTCCTTGCAGCATGGGAGCGGTTCTGACATTCCCCGGGTAAGTGGTGTTCTTATATGGTCCTGTTCAAATCATTATATGAGACCTTATGGTATGATATTAATTTATAACATAGTGTAGGGACCCCCCTATAGAGATTTGCCGTGACGGGGCAGGGGGGCTCAAATCATTGATCAATAATTTGCAAAAAATCTCATTGAATTGTTACAGTAGGAATGAATTTGTGAATTTTACACTTTTTATTTTTTCATTGTTGCATGCCATTCATGAGCAGTGCTGGCTCCCCTCTTCTTTGCATACACTCAGCTTTACTATACATACATACATACATACACTCAGCTTTACTATACATACATACATACATACACTCAGCTTTACTATACATACATACATACATACACTCAGCTTTACTATACATACATACATACATACACTCAGCTTTACTATGCATACATACATACATACACTCAGCTTTACTATACATACATACATACATACACTCAGCTTTACTATACATACATACATACATACACTCAGCTTTACTATACATACATACATACATACACTCAGCTTTACTATACATACATACATACATACACTCAGCTTTACTATACATACATACATACATACACTCAGCTTTACTATACATACATACATACATACACTCAGCTTTACTATGCATACATACATACATACACTCAGCTTTACTATACATACATACATACATACACTCAGCTTTACTATGCATACATACATACATACACTCAGCTTTACTATACATACATACATACATACACTCAGCTTTACTATACATACATACATACATACACTCAGCTTTATATAATAGATTAGAGTATAGCTTGCTACATTCAGTATATCTCAACTATTTGTACAATTTGTGCAAAAAGATAAAAAGCATTTTCCACCAGTCAAGAAAACCAATGGCTGGACTATATGCGGCAAAATACTTGCATCAGTGATAATATCAACAGCATTTTATAGATTAGGAACAATCTCAAGGAAACAAAAGAGGTTGGAACTTCAACCACATGGTCACCAAGGACAATCCGGCAATCCTAAACACATTGTTGAACAGCGGGTAAAGTTTTACAGGGGATAATAGTACTAGATGCAAGAATATTATAGATGGTATTTATTTTACATTACCTGGAATTTAATGATGCATATTGATTAGTTCCAAATGTATAATTATACCCCTCATGGTTGTAAGTTTATAACTAAGAAGGGTAACAGAAAAAAAAATAATGAATCATAGACTTTACTTATAGCTTTTTATTTTTTAACTATATTTTTTATATTTTAAGTGGAATGGGTTGAGATCCACAAAACATATTTTTCATATTTATCAAATCAATTCTCACCTAAGGGATGGCCCTACCTTGCTGCGGAGGTCGGCACCCTAAAAAGCGCAATTGGTGCCCCCGCTCACCGATGACTCTCCCTAGGATTGCCTAAGGGGTCCCTAAACTAGAGCCTGCCATACAGTTATCCACAAAATGGAGATTTGCAAGTGAGGGATTAAATAATGATGTAATGCTAATAAAGTCAATCAATTGCCTCCGTGAGTAAGACCCATCACATGATAAATGTGTGTTTAAGGCACCTAAAAAAAATCAATAGATTTTTATTTTCTATTTCTCTATAAAGATAATATTTAGCTGAATCATAAGGACATTTCATTGACAATATGTGTAACTGGTTATTTTTCTTGAAAAATGAAAACAGATTTTCATTCATCTTTAGTCACTGGTAGATCTATTCTTACATAAAAATTTTATATTTTAGAACACTTTTTTTTTTACATATTAATCTATATATTTACAGCTTCTCTGTGGGGAACAAATCCTGGAAATTTTAGAATTTTTTCAAATCAAGCCACTGTGGAATTTACAAGTGATTCTTCATCCATTGGTCTGAGTGGTTTTGAAGGCATGTATTCAGTGTTCAGCGTCAGTGGTGTGACAAGTAAGTAGTACCATCATCTAACTTTATGGTATAAAAAATCTTATTAAATAATGATATCTAATGGCAGGTTGGACACATTGCTCATGGATCTCACCTGCGCAACTGCAAAGCTCTTGTGCAGTGAGGTCTTGGCAAACTGATCTCACAGTACCCAAAGGTACATATAATATTTGCAAAAGGATTTCAGATGTACTCTTTGAGAAATTTGCATTCCATACCCAGCCACATGCCATTATTGTGATATTAGATGTAATATATTTAGTGATGGGTGAGCACTGAAATGCTCGAATGCTCGTTCCTCAATTTGAGCTGGCCAAATGTCCAGATGAGCTCAACAAGAGGAATGAGAATCATGGAAAGTCACTGTTCGGGTCTCCATCCACACACCGCCAGCCATAAACAGAGCATTTTCAGTGGGAGGGAGATCGTTATTTTTGGAGGGAGTCATACTACATCCAAGAATGTTGTTTTATCCCCCAGTAGACCAATTCAGAGACTGTGAATGACTCTCCCTGAGGAACCTGCACACATCATCCAGCAAAGCAAGTCTGAGCATGATGCTCTTTGTTTTACATTTAAATATCTGAGCACCCACAATACTCGGTCAAGTTCCTCAAGTACTCGAGCACCCCAATACTCGATCGAGTAATGAGCAGTGCCAAACACAATCACTCATCACTAACTATATTAAAAGAAGTATTGTCATATCAGATATGCAGACATATATAGCATTGTCACGTCTTGTACCCCACCTGGGGAATCTCAGCTCCTTCTTAGCCCTGAGAAAAGGGCTATGCAGGTGCACAGGTCTCTTCATACATCAAAGGAGTTACATGGTTGTATTTTATATATTTTATTTTATGAAAGGTGAGCAGTAAGGTGAATATAAGATTTTGTTTAACCTTTTGATGACCTTGTACGGTTCAGGAAAATGTTGGCTAGAAGATGCCAGTTTGCTGAATCTGCAAATTACAAAACATCCATACTTTGGCAAATCCATAGTTTTGCTGTATTAACCTCTTCACAACACATGACGTACTGGGTAAAACATGGATCGTGTCAGGTTAATGCCTGCCTGCTGCCACTGGCAGCGATCACTGCACATGTCAGCTGATTTGAATCGCTAAGATGTGCAGCTATCAAGCACGAGTGGAATCGCTATCCACTTCTGCATATACACACATTTGGTATCACCATGTTCAGAAATGCCCGATCTATCAAAATATAAAATCAACTAATCCGAGCGGTAAACGACATAGCAGCAAACAAATTCTAAGAGCCAAAATTATGTTTTATGGTTGCTGCAAATTTTGTGCAAAATGCAATAATAGGCAATCAAAACGGTGCTTCTGCACAAAAATGGTACCATTAAAAATATTAGTTAAAGATGCAAAAATGTTATCACTCAGCCATAGATCCTGAAAAATGAGAGCACTACGAATCATGGAAAATGGCGCAAAAAGTGCGGCATTTTTTTTGGACAATCTTTTGAATTTTTTTAACCCCTTAGATAAAAGTAAATCTATACATGTTTGGTATCTATGAACTCACACCGACACATCAGTTTTACCATATAGTGAGCATGGTGAATAAAATATCCCCAAAACAATTATGCAATTGTAATTTTTTGCAATTTTTCCCGCACTTCGAATTTTTTTGCTATTTTCTAGTACACAATATGGTAAAACCTATGCCTTCATTTCAAAGTAGAACTTGTCCCGCAAAAAGGAAGCCCTTATATGGCAAGATTGACAGAAAAATAAAAAAGTTGCGGCTCTCGGAAGAAGGGGACCGAACACAACAAAAAAAAGGGAAAATTGCCCGGAGGTGAAGGGGTTAAAGTAGACTTCAATTCCACTTGAAGATATTCGCTCATTTCTAAAAAAAAATGTCACAACTTTTTTCTATTTTAACCAACTACCACTCTGTTTACTGCCTGGATCAGGCCGCCACTTCATCTGTCAAGATAGGAATTGAGGAACCCCCTTTTTCAACAGGTGGGATACTGGTTGTGGGACCTGCGCCTAGACTGGAAAATCACATTATTTAGTACATTAGTACATCTGAGCAATCTGAATTAACATTACAAAGCATACTTTCAGCTATAGAAGCCTTGTATGTCACAGTCACATGTCCAAAATAACTTTGATAGGGTACAGACTGGAATCTCCATGACTGCTAGAACAGTTTTGGTTCCATTGACTTTTCCCTTCTATTTTTGATCAATTGGAAGAACGTCAGTAGAGTTGTACTATTGTTAGTTATCTTTCATATGCCGAACAACAACCAATGAAATCTATCAACTTGACCCCCACCAGTGAAAATATATGAGTTACTTATTTAATATTTGTAAAAATGGAGATGCATATCAAAAGGGTTGTCCCAAACTTGATACTTATCACCTATATACTGCATAGGGTAATAGGGGTAAAATTGATCGCAATTCTAGTCCTGGGCCCACAATGATGTTGTGATGTTAAGAATAGGTCGAGTGTGCCCCAACAGCAAAATGCACACAGTCAAATGCACTCTGCCACTCTTCAAAAGCTATAGATTTGAGTCCAGTAGCAAACGAGAGCATTTTGTTAGTCTTGTTAGTCTCATAGACTGAATGGAGTGACGTTGCGCATGTTTGATTAAGGGTACGGTTCCACTTGCACAAATCTTCTAAATCAAGAACATCGGAAGTGATATGCTAATGATTCTCTGCAGCGAGCGTCAGCCGAGGGTCATGCGACTGAGATCTGATCTTGCGATCATATCACAGGTACGGAGAAGAGGGAGCACTTTCTCCCTATCTTCTCCACTGACTATCTTTGCATATATCGTTCTGCAGTTGGATGACATGCGAATGCAGTGCGATGTTTCACACTCTCTCATAGACTTGTATGGGGGTGTGTGAGCAGAGAATCGCTGCCAAATGCAGCATGCTGTGATTCATTTCTCAGACTGATATGGCTGGAGAAATCATTCGCACATGGACACTGACCCATAGTTTTGCACTGTTGCGAGTGTAATCTGACGTTTTATCGGATTGCACTCATCTATGCAAAACACAAGTGGAACTGAATCCTAACAATCCATTCAGACACCGAACTCCTGATCAATAATATAGTGGGGGTCTCATCAGTGTGACTCCCACATCTTTTTTTCTACTTTATATGTCGCGGGCGGAGTAGGGGACGCCGCGCTCTCCCACTGCTCGGGTCCGACTGCTGCTGGTGCCGCTGCTCGGTGGTGGCTCGAGCGGTGGGTCGGATCCCGGGGACTCAAGCGGCGTTCCTCGCCCGTGAGTGAAAAGGGGATTTTGATTGTGGGGGTTTTGGTTATTGTCCGTGACGCCACCCACGGTTGTGGTGATATTTGTGACACCACCGCTGCTCTAGATGGGGATCCCGGGAGCAGTGACAGGGAGCAGCCTTGTTGTTAGTTCTCCCCTCCGTGGGTAGGGGGTTAGTTGTCCCGGGGCCCGGTGTTGGGGTAGGGGTGGATGGCAGGCGGGTTACAGGGCCTGGTGAGGTGCAGAGTCGCAGGGGCAGCGCTGTGCCGCACGGCACGGTGGTACTCACTCAGCCAATGATGAAGACACAGTTCTCGGTAAAACACACGGCTAGATGGACGGGTCCCACTGACGGCTGCGGTGGTTTCTGCTCCCGGCAGGTTGATGGTGACTGCCTTTCCCTGCACCTATATACGGTAGATGGTTCCAATGGGTTCCCACCGGTAACCAGCTCCCCAGCTTGGATATGGGCTGGAGGAGCCCCTTTTGCCCGCAGGCTCTGGCCCTGAGAAACGGTTGCCTTGACGGTGGCGGTGTCTCCCTCTCTTGGTTGGACTGTTGCCTTCTGTCGGGACTTGGCTGCTGGGAAACCCAGGAGGTTCCCTTCACTAACGAATTCGGCAAATTCACGGCGACTCCTAGCCTTGCCGGGGTCCGTAAGCCCCTGCCAGATGGTGCTGGCTTCTCTTTGTGTACCAGTCCGGTACCGCCGGGCCACCGCCCGTCCACGGTCCTTACGGCAGACTCCGATAGGCCACTCCTGCAGACGGTCACCACCGTCTGCCAACCTTGCTGATCTGTACGGGCCACACACCCAGACCAACTTCAGACTACCACTCTCCTCCCTCTCACTTTCACCTCCAAAACTAATCTGTGTACTTTTCCCGCCTCCAGGACTGTGAACTCCTCGGTGGGCGGGCCAACTGCCTGGCCCACCCCCTGGTGTGGACATCAGCCCCTGGAGGAAGGCAACAAGGGTTTTGTGTCTGACTTCGGTGTGCCTGACCGGGAGTGTGGGGTGTGTGGGTGTTGTGCTCGGTGGCCCCTGGCTTGTCCAGGGCGCCACATATACAATATGTTTATTCTTCACTTTTGGAAGCTACATATGATATTTCAGATTTTTTTCTTTGACATCTGGGTTTCTGAGCAGATAAATATGACATTTACTTACAAATCTCTCTCTTATTGCGAGCTTGCATTTCTTTAAAATGTCTTTATAACCATTAGTCCCAAGTTAATTGTCATGTAGAATATGCTGAAGGGATAAAATGATATACCATAATGTATCCAGAGCCAACTTCCCACAATCTTGAGATAAGGACCTGATGGTCTGGCATTTGCAACTCCTATTTCTAAAAATAAACTTGATTTCTGTGCTTTGTTAAATTGCGAAGTAGAAAAAATAAAAAAAAAAATCACATTTTCAGCATGATGTTTTATTATTGCCTCTTCAATGCAGTGAAGATTGGCATTAGGGATGATCGAATACCTCAAATATTCGGCTTTGCGCATATTTGCCGAATAGGTCACCTCTATTCATGAATATTTGATGCGCAATGTAAGTTTATGGGAAACCCGAATGACAACTATTCGGAACTCTTCGGACTTCCCATAGACTTACATTGCGCATCGAATATTCGCATAGTGGCGACCTATTTGTCGGATATTCGTGAAGCCGAATATTTGAGGTATTCGATCATCCCTAATTGGCATATGACAGTAAAAATAGTTTCAAAATTTTAATTTTTTTAAAAATTTAAGGATGCGAGAAGATACAAGTCCATTCAGATCAGCCTGTAAGATAATGATTGTCCTCAGGACAATGGCCTTGTTATACACTGGAAACCAAAATTGTACACAGTATTCTAAGGCGGGCTTTGCACACTACGACATCGCAGGTGCGATGTCGGTGGGGTCAAATTGAAAATGACGCACTTCCGGCATCGCATGCGACATCGTAGTGTGTAAAGGCTCGATGATACGATTAACGAGCGCAAAAGCATCGTAATCGTATCATCGGTGCAGCGTCGGTGTAATCCATAATTATGCTGACGCGACAGTCCGATGTTGTTCCTCCCTCCTGCGGCAGCACACATCGCTGTGTGTGAAGCCGCAGGAGCGAGGAACATCTCCTACCGGCGTCACTGCGGCTTCCGTAGGATATGCGGAAGGAAGGAGGTGGGCGGGATGTTTACATCCCGCTCATCTCCGCCCCTCCGCTCCTATTGGCCGCCTGCTGTGTGACGTCGCAGTGTCGCCGCACAACCCGCCCCCTTAATAAGGAGGCGGGTCGCCGGCCAGAGCGACGGTCGCAGGACAGGTGAGTCCATGTGAAGCTGCCGTAGCGATAATGTTCGCTACGGCAGCTATCACAAGGATATCGCTGCTGCGACAGGGGCAGGGACTATCGCGCTCGGCATCGCAGCATCGGCCTGCGATGTCGCAGCGTGCAAAGTACCCCTTAGTGTGGCCACACTAGTGACTTGTATGGAAACATTTTATTAACAGAGGGTATACGTTTTTTACAGGACTCTAATAGTATATTCTTAAACTTGCCCCATTTATATTCAGCATCCCCAGTTACTATGACATTGTCCCAATTTACACGATTAAGCTCTTCCCTTAATTTGTTGAATTCAGCTTTCCTAAAATTCCAGGTGTTAGCATTTCCCCTTTCAAATGTTCTATTTAATATTACATAGAAACTTACCATATAATGGTCACTGCTGCCCAAGTGCTCTCGGACCTGTATATTTCAAATTATGTCTGGTCTATTTGACAGAACCAAATCCAGAAAATTATCTCCCCTGGTCGGTTCAACTACCATCTGAGAGAGGTTATTGTCTTGAATTGTGGATAAGAATTTGCAGCTTTTAGCATTATCCTACTGAATGTCTAGATAGTTGAAATTCCCCATAATAAGGAATAATCATTATTATTTTCTGTCTTTTTTAATTTGTTGCAGCATTTCACCCTTTATTTGTTCAGCTATGTTAAGAGGCTTATAGCAAACTCCAATTAGCAATTTTGCATTTGCATTATTGCCCTCCCCATGTACATTTACCCATATTGACACTACTTTGTTGCAGCTCCCCTCAATGTCGTCACTGAGCACAGGTCTTAAGTTAGATTTAATAAATATACACACCCTTCCACCTTTCATGTCTTTCCTGTCCTTTCTGAATGTGGTGTAACCTTCTACATTTGTCATCCACTCACGGCTCTCATCCAGCCAGGTTTCGTAATGCCCACCACATCATAATTTGTGGTTGACATAAGAGACTCCAACTTATTTATTTTGTTTACAAGACTTCTTGCATTTGACATTTAATACTATTATCACATTTTACTCTTAAGCTGGGTTCACACTAAACGACAGCGACAACGACGTCGCTGTTACGTCACCATTTTCGGTGACGTAACAGCGACCTTGTAAGTCGCTGTTATGATCGCTGCTTAGCTGTCAAACACAGCAGAAGCAGCGATCATAACGTCGCTGTTCTACATGTTCAGAGAGCAGGGAGCCGCGCTTAGCGCTGGCTCCTTGCTGTCCTAGGTACAGTACACATCGGGTTAATTAACCCGATGTGTGCTGCAGCTACATGTCACAGTGCAGAGAGCAAGGAGCCGCGCGCACTGCTAAGCGCTGGCTCCTTGCTCTCTTTGCTACAGTATACATCGGGTTAATTACCCGATGCATACTGCAGCCACATGTCACAGTGCAGGAGCCGGCGCTCGCAGCAAGAGCGGAGGCTGGTAACCAGCGTAAACATCGGGTAACCAGGGAAAGGACTTCCCTTGGTTACCCGATGTTTACGCTGGTTACAGCTTACCGCAGCTGCCAGTGCCGGCTCCTGCTCGCTTCATTTCGTCGCTCTCTCGCTGTCACACACAGCGATGTGTGTGTCACAGCGGGAGAGTGACGACGAAAAAATGAAGCTGGACATTCAGCAACGACCGGCGACCTCACAGCAGGGGCCAGGTCGTTGCTGGATGTCACACACAGCGACAGCGACGGGACGTCGCTGCAACGTCACCGAAAATGGTGACGTAGCAGCGACGTCGTTGTCGTTGTCGCTGTGTGTGACATCCAGCAACGACCTGGCCCCTGCTGTGAGGTCGCCGGTCGTTGCTGAATGTCCAGCTTCATTTTTTCGTCGTCACTCTCCCGCTGTGACACACACATCGCTGTGTGTGACAGCGAGAGAGCGACGAAATGAAGCGAGCAGGAGCCGGCACTGGCAGCTGCGGTAAGCTGTAACCAGCGTAAACATCGGGTAACCAAGGGAAGTCCTTTCCCTGGTTACCCGATGTTTACGCTGGTTACCAGCCTCCGCTCTTGCTGCCAGCGCCGGCTCCTGCACTGTGACATGTGGCTGCAGTATGCATCGGGTAATTAACCCGATGTATACTGTAGCAAAGAGAGCAAGGAGCCAGCGCTTAGCAGTGCGCGCGGCTCCTTGCTCTCTGCACTGTGACATGTAGCTGCAGCACACATCGGGTTAATTAACCCGATGTGTACTGTACCTAGGAGAGCAAGGAGCCAGCGCTAAGCGCGGCTCCCTGCTCTCTGAACATGTAGAACAGCGACGTTATGATCGCTGCTTCTGCTGTGTTTGACAGCTAAGCAGCGATCATAACAGCGACTTACAAGGTCGCTGTTACGTCACCGAAAATGGTGACGTAGCAGCGACGTCATTGTCGTTGTCGCTGTGTGTGACACCAGCTTTAGTCTCCCTAATTTCTTTGCATGTCACTGTCCCACCTTAACCCACCTTGAGCTCTACTGTATCACTTTCTATCCACCCTATCTAATCCTTTTTTGTACTACCTTCCCCCCAGATTCTAGTTTAAAAGCTCCTCCATCCATCTGACCATTTTTCCCCAAGCACAGCTGCCCCCTGCCCAGTGAAGTGCAGCCTGTCCCTACCGTACAGCCTGTAACCGACAGAGAATTCAGCCCAGTTCTCCATGAACCCGAACCCTTCCTTCCTGCACCAATGTCTAAGCCATGTTTTTATCTCCCTAAGCTCCTGCTGTCTTTCTAGTGATCTTCATATCACTGGTAGTATTTCTAAAAACACCACCTTGGAGGTCCTGGATTTCAGCTTCTCGCTTAGTTCCCTTTAATATTTTTTAAGGACTTTCCACTTCCCTCTATTTTTCTTATTAACACCAATGTGCACCATGACTGCTGGGTTTTCCCCAGCTCCAGCCAGCAATCTGGCCTATTCAATCCACAATAAGCTTGAACCCGAGCATATTATTTGATGTTCTCAGTGAATGATGGCCCTTTCTGTCCACCTAATTATGTAGTCACCTACCATTCCTTATATCTGCCTGGCCTCTCCAGCTGTCCATTTTCCTTACTTCCTACAGCAATCATTTTGCTGGTTGCTAGGAGCAACGCCAAACAGGCATATTTACTAGGTTGTGCCATATCAGAACTAGGCTCCCTGACACTTTTCCCCCCACCCTTTCTTCTAACTGTTACCCAGCTACCCACCTTTGGGTCCTGACCTTCATCACCTACACCCTCCTATATAGCACTGCCCCCCCCAAGCATGTTCAGTAAGCTCTAAACTCCTCTCCAGGTTTGCAATGCTCCTGAGTGTTGCATGCGGCATATTTAGATCCATTACTTGGGCTTACAAAGATGTGACATGCTAATATTGAGCGCAGACATATTCCCCCTCTAATGGCTGATCAAGGCATGCATACATCTCACAAGATGCACACTTGGTAGCATTGTCCATGGAGCACATTCTATGTAGGGATGTATAGTAAAGATAAAAATAATGGAAAACTAGAAAGGTAACACCAAATTTGCTATTGTGCCAAACTATTAAATTGTGTTCAAATATGCACTTCCTTGCAGCTGCACTTAAATTGCAGCCTCTTCCGCTCTGCAGCCCTTTCTTGGTGTGGCTGAAATTTGAAGTTCCCTAACCAGCTGGCAATGCAAACAATGAATAACCTGACACAAATCACATGACGTTCCCTTTGTTTTCTCCTTTTACAGTAGCAGAGTTAGCACAGATAGACAATACCCTAAACAATTTACATAGTCATACAGTTATCACAAGTATGATATTGTGTTCAACTATGCACTTACTTGCAGCTGCAGTTAAGTTGCAGCCTCACCCACTCAGCAGCTTTTGCTTGGTGTGGCTGGAATTTGAGTTGTAAAATATTAGTCCGACACTCAAAAAACGAAATGTGTTGAAAGTTTATTTACAGGCAGGATATTTTTATGACAGTAAATGATGTTTCGGTCCTATGGACCTCCATCGGATGCACACTATGGACCAAATAAGCAAAAATGTATCATTTTAGAGAAAGAGGAAAACATATACGAAGGAGAAAATTATATATAAAATCATTTACAAAAAAATACAAACAAAAATATGTAAACAAAAATGTGCATACATAGAAGCACTAAATGTGCATGACAAGGCAAATGAAAGTAAATCTCAGGTCTTATTCATAGGAAGCAGAAGCAGATATCATTATTGACATGGGATAATGTTAATACTATATTGATATAGTATTATGGACTGGGTTGCAGGTAGACACCAAGTACCATTTCAGAGCAGTCTCCGGTACTGCTGCAGCTGAGCCAAGGGTCAGTGATGCAGGTACGGAAAGGCAGGATGGATGGAGTGGGTACAGGAGTCAAGAAGGATGGAGTCAATACAGAGACTTGAAGGACAGAGTCACTACTGAAAATTGGTAGGCTGGTATCAGATCGGACTAGAGTCAAAAAGGGGAGCAGACTATAGACATGTGTACAACCATGAACCATGTCACACTAGGAGCATAATTGTTCAGGCACGTCCCTATGAAGTAAGATGCCTTAAATACCTACTGACACTGTATAGTCTGCATTGCCCCTTTAAGAAGTGGGAAGCACTTATGTGCCCTAAGAACACTGCCAGAAGACCTGGGCAATATGCACAGACTCTAGAGCTTGGAGACTGCAGAGGGAGCAGGTGAGACAGCTGACCGCCTGTGATTGTTAGTACATCACCATTCCTGAGATATTGCAGTCACGCCAGTATTATAAACTCATTCACACACATCACTGTATGGCCAGCCAATTTGCTGTCATTCACATGGATGATGCTATTTATGCCACTTTTTATGTCTATAGAAAGGTAAAACCATGATTGGAAACATGACCACAATATTTCCTGCCTAGATCTCCAAGGGCAACGATATCCTGAAAGTTGGACATTTCATAACATTTTAAAAGACTTTGCACATCCCTCAAACAGTGCTCAAACGAGCAAAAAAGTTTCAAAATTTTGAATGTCAGACTCCAGATATCACCATCCACTATAGCTTTGAGCATGAGACTACCTTCATTTGATAGACAATCATCTTAGCTATCTCATATTTAAATTTGACTTGTAACTATTTAGCATATGATTAGTTATGCAAATTATTGTCATGTAACTGCATTGTTACTATTTTTCTCCTGGTGCTTTAAAAATCTTTTTCTTCCCTTATACTACTAATTTCAACCTGTTCTCACATTTCCTAATTGCTCAGTGTGTTATTTAGTTGATTGCCAAGCAAAAGGTCACTGGTTCAAATCAAGGAGCAGCCGTGAAGCAGATTTTCCAAGAAAAAAAATAAACAGTATCAACCAGCTCAGCGATACCGGTCTCTTGACCAAGAAAATTGTCAAACTACATCATATGAGTGCCATGAGAGTAGGAGGAATATGAAATGAAGTCTGTCCATTCATTCAAAAGCCAAGAGGTGGATGTCCATTCAAGGTATCAACAAGTTGGCTCATTACAAGGTCTATGGGGCACTTTGCACACTACGACATCGCAAGCCGATGCTGCGATGCCGAGCGCGATAGTGCCCGCCCCCGTCGCAACTGCGATATCCTTGTGATAGCTGCCGTAGCGAACATTATCGCTACGGCAGCTTCACATGGACTCACCTGTCCTGCGACCGTCGCTCTGGCCGGCGACCCGCCTCCTTATTAAGGGGGCGGGTCGTATGGCGTCACTGCGACGTCACACGGCAGGCGGCCAATAGGAGCGGAGGGGCGGAGATGAGCAGGATGTAAACATCCCGCCCACCTCCTTCC
Organism: Anomaloglossus baeobatrachus; assembly: GCF_048569485.1. Classification (NCBI taxonomy): domain Eukaryota; kingdom Metazoa; phylum Chordata; class Amphibia; order Anura; family Aromobatidae; genus Anomaloglossus; species Anomaloglossus baeobatrachus. The sequence continues at coordinate 60,594,803 of NC_134354.1, forward strand.
TTCCGCATATCCTACGGAAGCCACAGTGACGCCGGTAGGAGATGTTCCTCGCTCCTGCGGCTTCACACACAGCGATGTGTGCTGCCGCAGGAACGAGGAACAACATCGGACCGTCGCGTCAGCGTAATCATGGATTACGCCGACGCTGCACCGATGATACGATTACGATGCTTTTGCGCTCGTTAATCGTATCATCGAGCCTTTACACACTACGATGTCACATGCGATGCCGGAAGTGCGTCATTTTCAATTTGACCCCACCTGCGATGTCGTAGTGTGCAAAGTGCCCCTATCAGTGCTGGAGCAACAAACACTGGAGTGGAGATGGCTTGTATTATTCATAATAGTGAGATCACAGATGTCCATACAAGCACTGTGCAACACACATTACACAATTCTGGAATGGTGACCCGAAAAAAGGTTAATAAGCCTCGATTTCAATATCATCATAAGAAGCGTTAGCGCAAGTTTGCAAAAGAAAGTACAAAAAGTGGATGGTAGAACATTGGAAATGGGTGATTTGGAGCGATGAGAGGAAAGTCAATAAATTGGCTCTAATGGGTGCAAGTTGGTTTGGAAGAAACAAGGGAAAAATCAGGTAACAGTTTGAGAAATTGAAGGAGATGTCAAGTTCAGTGGAGGAAGCATGATGAAATGCCAAACGCCATGGATACTTGACCAGGATCCATGGTATTCTCAACAATGATAAGCTATTTTTGAGCATCCTACAAAACAAGTTACTTCATACACTCGAGTACTATGAGAATATAAAGGACGATATAGTCTTCCAGCAGGACAAAGACCTGAGGCACATGTTGAAGTTGACAAAGAATTGGTTCAGTGACAATGAATTAGAGGTGCTGGATTGGCCCTTACAGTCCCCAGACCTCAACCCAATCAAAAACTTGTGAGAAGCTGTTTACATACCCAAGTAAGTCTACCCCTATGCACTATTAGGAACATGTAGAAGAGACCTGGGATCAGATTTCAGTTGAGGCATGCTTGAATCTGTTTGAGACCATGCCCAGAAAGATTCAGGTAATGTTAAAAGCCAAAGGTAGCGTACCGCCCTGCGCTCAGCTGCAGCCGAGACGCTTGGATCTGGGCTCGTTGGTGGGTGGCTCAAGCGCCTCCAGACCCGGGGTCACTTCGCTCTGAGAGGGGATGCTGGCGCTTTTGGTGGGGGTTAGGTAGGTGCACGGCCGGAGCCGCGCGTGAGTTCGTGACACCACCCATGTGATGTGGTGAAGGTAGGCACCACCGCTGCAGTTACGGGGCACCCGAGAGAGATGTTTATGCAGCAAGTTGTTGACCCCTCTGTGGGCAGGGATGGTGACCCCGGGACCCGTTGGGGGTAGCTGGGTGGTGCAGGGCGGTGTGCGGCCGGATGGCACTGTTGTACTCACTGTTATTGACACACACAAGTCTCTGGTAAACCAAGTTGATGGTAATTGGTGCCCGCCGCCGGCTGCGTCTGGTCCCCCACCCGGTTCGGTTGTCTTGGCCTTTCCCCTGCACCGTGTTGTGTAATTGGGCTGCCTGCGCTTCAGCGACGGGAGTCCGCTCCCCGGTTTTGTGGATGTCGGGAGAGCCCTTTTGCCTGCAGACGCTGGCCCGTGGGATCTCTCTGCCTGTGCGGTGGCTTTCTATCCCCCTCGGTGGGCTGTTGTCTTTAGTCGGGACTTGGGTGGGAAAGGACCTATAGTCCAGACCGCAATCAGTTAATTAACTCAGTCCAGTGGATTCTGGACCTCGTTTCAGGGTCTGAGTACCCCCCTGTGTGCTCCGCTTTCCGAGTTGGTCCATTACCCTATCCCCGTCCACCACGGTTCCACCGAGCTGTCTTCCCGGCTCCTGCAGGCTAAGGCCACCGTTTGCCTCCTAGAAAAGGTACCAGGGCTCCAACCCTGGCACCTGTCAGACTGCTGCAGACCTGCTACACAGGTCTGCTTCCACTTCTCAACACTCAAACTGATCTGAACTGTGTGTTTTCTGCCTCAGGCCCTTTGAACTCCTCGGTGGGCGTGGCCAACCACCTGGCTCTGCCCCCTGGTGCATCCATTAAGCACTGAGGCAGGTGACTAAGTTTTACTGGTTGGCTGATGTATACCTTATTGGGGGACAGGTGTAATGCAGGGGTCTATGTTATGGCCCCTGGGTCTGTTGCTCCACGTTCCCCTTCTTCCCCTTCAGCTTCTCATTTGCGTCACTACAATTGTTTGGGAACTTCTTAGCTTCCTGAGTCGAAGTCCCAATTTTGAGCTACTGAGCATGCTCACAGACTTAGTCATTTCTGAGGCTAAGTGTGTACTCTGTTCTGAGCATGTCTGTGATGTGGCATTACATGATTGGCCGTGGGTGATGCCACAGATGATGCGGGGATCACATGGTCCTCGGCATGTGATGTGGCATTACATGATTGGCCGTGGGTGATGTCACAGATGATGCGGGGATCACATGGTCCTCGGCATGTGACGTGGCATTACATGATTGGCCGAGGGTGACGTCACTTCTGTCGTTGCTCGTTACTATTGGCCCAGGGTCGTTCCTGTTAATTATCCTCCATCTTGTGGGCGGAGCCAAGTTTATAAAAGGCCCTGGAGCCCGCCTCTCGGCGCTCAGTCGTTACATGTGCTTGTGTGGGAGTAGATGCTCCATGCGAGTCTGCATAATATCCCCGCTACCAATCTCTATAGTGGAACCGGGTTAGGCAGGGACCTAGTACCGATTAGGGTGTCGTTATACCCGCTTCCCATGCTTTAGGGGAGTCGGGCAAGGTAAGAACTTCTCCCCCTTCGCTCCTGTTTACTCGCTGTGGATAGCATAGAGAGTTCCCTGGCTCCTTATAGTGCAGTTAGCACACGGGGCTTGGACAGGGACTTGCACTTGAGCCATTTCAGAGAAAGCTTTGCTCTCTGTTATCAGTTGTCATGTTACACTTCCATTATGAGCATAATAGAGATTAGTTCTTAGGTTTGCCTGTAACCATTAACATGAGACCTGTGCATTCTCTCCTTACCTAGGAGCATTGTTTATGCTTTAATTTACTAGCTTACTTCTGTGAAGTAACAGAGGTATTTCCTATTCGTATGCGGTAGTCGCCCTAACTTATTTATTTGCTCCCACATATTAGTTTATGCTAATACGGTACTCGCTGTGAGGTAAACAGGGTGTGTCGTACTAGTCCTTGTGTTGCTGTGAAGTAACAGGAACAAGCACTACTTCTGTGGTACAGACACCCTTTTCTGCTGTCACTAGCAGCAGTTGCACGGTGGGCCCTGACTGCCTGTTACTCGGAATTAGTTATAATACGAGGCAGCCCCGTAACATTACGACTAAGCCAAGGGCCTGGCTGTGATGGCAGAGTTACAGCATCTACAGCGCTATATTCAACAGCTTGAGGTTAGACTCAAGTCTGTTGAGGAAAAATCTGTTACTGCAGTACTGACTTCCTCTCATGAACCCCGTCTTGCTCTCCCAAATAAGTACTCGGCTGATAGCAAAACATGTCGGGGGTTTGTGAACCAGTGCAAAATACACCTGGCACTTAATGCTTCTCACTTTCCTTATGAAAAGGCCAAAGTGGGGTTTATTATCTCACTCCTTTAGTGTGGGCTACCCCTCTATGGGAACGTGAGGATGTAGTTTTACATTCTGCTACATCCTTCTTAGGGACATTGAAGGCTGTCTTCTTAGATCCGCAAGTCACACATGATGTGGCCTTAAGGCTTCTAGACTTGTCTCAGGGGTCTTCCTCTACTAGCCTGTATGCTATTAACATCCGAACTCTGGTCTCTGACCTGGATTGGCCAGAGAGAGTTCTGATTCCTATTTTTTGGCGAGGTCTGGCTGGCTATGTTAAAGACGCTCTTGCCACTAGAGAAGTTCCACCAACATTGGAGGAGCTTATCACTGTGGCAACGAGGATAGACGTACGCCATAAAGAGCGTAAGCTTGAGTTAAGTACCTCTCGTCATAAAGTCAGTCCAGTACCTGAACTATTGGTCTCGCCAACTTTGCGGTCTACCTCGGAGAATTCCCCAGTCCCTATGGAATTAGGCAGTACGTCCCCTACACCCCACAAAGCTACTCCCCCAGTTTGCTTTGTATGCCACCGGGTAGGACACTATGCCAATAAGTGTTCCTCACGTAAGGGATCCTCTCAGGGAAACTCCCAGGGCTAGTGACTATTACCGGGGAGTTGCTAATTAGTCACCTTCACCCTCTAAATGCTTTTTAAGGGCCATTTTTGTTTTGCTTCATCCCAACCATTGCCCATTCAGGCATTTGTGGATTCTGGAGCAGATGGCAACTTTGTCTCCTCTGCCTTTGTTTCCAGACATAACATCCAATCCATTATCTTACCTATTGCTATTCCGGTATGAGTGGTCAATGGTACTATACTCTCAGAAGCAATGACACTAAGGACTGTACCCTTACAACTTACCTTACCGCATGGTCACTCTAAGGAGATCTCGATTCTTGTGTTACTTGAGAGTACTGACAACGTGCTCTTAGGCTTACCCTGGTTGGGTCTGCACTCGCCTTTGATAGATTGGCGGTCTGATGGTATTATCAGATGGGATGCAGGGTGTCAGTTTCATTGTCTATCCAAAACCTCCAAGACAGTGTCTACCAACAATATACGGATAAGGCTGCACATCAAACTTAGATAATAGTATAATGCCTCAAGCATATGGACAAATATTGGAATATACAATGAAAAATGCTACTTGCTAATTTGAACATGTGAATAATGAATTGCATACCTGCCATGAATATTAGGAAAAAGGAGATATTTAGCAATCGCATTGATCAATGTAACTGTAAATATCTCCTTTTTCCTAATATTCATGGCAGGTATGCAATTCATTATTCACATGTTCAAATTAGCAAGTAGCATTTTTCATTGTATATTCCAATATTTGTCCATATGCTTGAGGCAATATACTATTATCTAAGTTTGATGTGCAGCCTTATCCGTATATAGTATGTAATTTTTGGCTGGCACTCATAATATATATATTAGTGCTCACTTCAGTTATCCTATTCAGTTATTCAGTGTCTACCAACAAGACCCCTGACGTCTCCTCTCTACCTTCTCCTTACCTGGAATATGCAGACGTTTTCTCCAAGCAGGGTGCTGAGAAACTTCCTTCTCACAGACCCTACTATTGCGCCATAGACCTCATTCCGGGTGCCATTCCACCTAAGGGCACAGTTTACCCCCTTTCTATACCCGAGTCTGAGGCTATGGCTGCTTATATCAAAGAGAGGCTAGAGAAGGGGTTTATTCGCAAATTTGTTTCCCCCGCAGGAGCAGGGTTCTTTTTTTTGCCAAAAAAAAGGGTGATTTGCGACCATGTATAGATTACAGGGGGCTCAATGCCATTACTGGGAAAAATAAATATCCCCTACCTCTTATTGCAGAGCTCTTTGATACACTCCGAGGTTCTCACATCTTGACCAAGTTAGATCTGCGTGGGGCTTATAACCTGGTACACATCCGTGAGGGTGATGAATGGAAGACCGCATTTAATACCAGAGATGGTCACTATGAGTACCTGGTTATGCCCTTTGGTTTATGCAACGCCCCAGCAGTCTTCCAAGACTTCGTAAATGATGTGTTTCGAGACCTTCTACTGTCATCTGTCGTGGTCTAGCTGGATGACATATTAATTTTTTCTCCCAATCTCGATACGCACCAGCAGGATGTGATTTGAGTGCTTTCTCGGCTAAGCGAGCATTCGTTATTCTCAAAGCTTGAGTAGTGCGTCTTCGAGCAAAGGTCGGTCTCCTTCTTGGGATATATTATCTCCCATGAGGGCTTGGCGATGGATCCCGTTAAGGTGTCTGCAGTGCAGGAATGGTCAGAACCTAGGTCTCTCAAAGCGGTACAGAGAATCCTAGGGTTCATTAACTATTCCCGGCAATTTATTCCCCACTTCTCCACCCTAGTCGCTCCTTTGGTGGCCCTGACCAAAAAGGGAGCAAATCCCAAGGTTTGGTCGGCTGAGACTACACAGGTGTTTGTCTCTGTCAAGTCTTATTTCTGTAGCGCGCCTGTTCTCCAGCGACCTGAGAAGAACAAACCTTTTTTTCCTTTCGTCACGACAGCACCCACGAGAGAGGGATCCGCCCCCTTCAGGACAGGAAACCTACAGATAAAAAAGGGGCAGTCCCCCTCCCTCATCAGTTGGTTTCCTGTCCTGCATGGAGAGGAACCTACAGTACCTGGGTCCGGTTGAGTCCATGCGGTCTCCAAGGGAACGGCGGAGCTCTGGATCCGGAAGCACGGTCGGTGGAGCTCCCCTCGTGGACTCCGTCCTCCGGTGCACCTCGTCCTCTTTCTCCTGGTCCGGCTTGCCTCCGGGAGATATGACGCCTGCAGCAGGGTGTGCTTCTCCCAGACGTGTGCGCGGCGGGGGGGGCCCTGCCGCGTCGAAGATGCACGCTTCCCTGCTGCAGTGACCCGGAAGTATACAGGAGCACTTCCGGGGGAGCGGCCGGGAAGGTTCCTAGTGAAGCCCGTGGTCCCCTCCATCCTGGCCGGACACTGCGATGCTGGTGAGTCTATTGCGGTCGGGCCGGAGCCTCTCCCTGACGCGTGCCTGCGTCTTCACCGCCACACGGCGAAAAATCTGTGCTCGGAGGCCGGCGCCTCTCCCTGTGGCGCGGGCTGCGCCTTCCGGCTGCACGGTGGGTGCGTTGTGTCCGGGGCCGCGTCCACGCGCTGTCTCCTCGGCGGTGTCCCGGCAGTGCACGGGGGATCGTCCCGGAGTCCCTGCCTGCGCTAGTCCGGGGTTGGTGCGTGGCTTCGGGCCGGGCTGTGTGGCTTCCTGATCATTGGAGCTGGATTCTGCCGCATGGCCTGGGGCCCCTGTAGCCTCTGTGTTTGCCTGGCCCCCTGTGCCTCTGTGGACTCCTGGCCCCTGTGGCCTCCGTGGACTTCGGGGCCCTATGGCCTCTGTGGACTCCTGGCCCCTGTGGCCTCTGTGGACTCCTGGCCCCTGTGGCCTCTGTGGACTCCGGGCCTCTGTGGAATCCTGGCCCCTGTGGCCCCTGTAGGCTCCTAGCTCCTGTGGGCTCTGTGGCCTCGTGGGCCCTGTCGGCTCCTGGCCCCCTGTGGGCTCCTGGCACCTGGGGCCTCTGTGGGTCCTGACCCCTGTGGCCTCTGGGGCCTCCTGGTCCCTATGGGCTCCGGGCCCCTGTGACTCTGTGTCTCCTGGCCCTTGTGGCCTGTGCGTTTTTCTGGCCCATGAGGCCTGTGTGTGTCTTCCCGGCCTCTGGGCATCTGTGCCTCCTGGCCTCGGTGGCCTCTGGGCCTCCTGGCCTTATGTGGCCTCTGGTCCTCCTGGTCTCTGTGGCCTCGGGACCTCCTGGTGTCTGTGGCCTCTGTGTCCTCTGTCCTCGGGTCTCGCGCCCTCCTGGCCTCTGGCCTCTGGCCTTCCCGGTCTCTGAGCCTCCTAGCCCTTGCGCTTCCTGGGGGTTGGATCTCTGGACCTCCTGGTCCCTGTACCTCCGGGCCTCCGGACCTCCTGCTCGGGCCTCTGTGTCTCTGGGCCTCGTGCTCCGAGCCTCGTGCTTCATGGCTTGTGCCTCGGTTCCTCTGTGCTGCCTGCCCTTGGTCCTCTGTGCCTCTTGGCCTTGGTCCTCTGTGTTGCCTGCCCTTGGGCCGCTGGGCCTCCTGGCCTGGGGCCGCTGTGTCTCCTGGCCTGAGGCCGCTGTCCCTCCTGGCCTTTGGCCGCTGTACCTTCGGGCCTCGGGCCTCTGTGCATTCTGGCCTCGGGCCTCTGTGCATTCTGGCCTCGGGCCTCTGTGCCTTCTGGCCTCGGGCCTCTGTGCCTTCTGGCCTCGGGCCTCTGTGCCCTTCTGGCCTCAGGCCTCTGTGCCTTCTTGACCTCGGGCCTTTGTACTTCTTGGCCTCGGGCCTTTGTGCCTCCTGGCCTCGTGCCTCCTGCCTCGGTGCCTCTGGCCTCTTGGCTTCCTGGTCTCTGTGGCTTCCTGCCCTCTGTGTGGCTTCCTGCCCTCTGTGTGGCTTCCTGCCCTCTGTGTGGCTTCCTGGCCTCTGTGTGGCTTCCTGGCCTCTGTGTGACTTCAGGGCCTCTGTGTGACTTCAGGGCCTCTGTGTGACTTCCTGGCCTCGGTGTGGCTTCCTGGCCTCGGTGTGGCTTCCTGGCCTCGGTGTAGCTTCCTGGCCTCTGTGTGGCTTCCTGGCCTCTGTGTGGCTTCCTGGCCTCTGTGTGGCTTCTTGGCCTCTGTGTGGCTTCCTGGCCTGTGTGTGGCTTCCTGGCCTGTGTGTGGCTTCCTGGCCGGTGTGTAACTTCCTGGCCTCTGTGTGCCTTCCTGGCCTCTGTGTGGCTTCCTGGCCTCTGTGTGCCTTCCTGGCCTCTGTGTGCCTTCCTGGCCTCTGTGTGCCTTCCTGGCCTCTGTGTGCCTTCCTGGCCTCTGTGTGCCTTCCTGGCCTCTGTGTGGCTTCCTGGCCTCTGTGTGGCTTCCTGGCCTCTGTGTGGCTTCCTGCCTCTGTGTGGCTTCCTGGCCTCTGTGTGGCTTCCTGGCCTCTGTGTGGCTTCCTGGCCTCTGTGTGGCTTCCTGGCCTCTGTGTGGCTTGCTGGCCTCTGTGTGGCTTCCGGGCCTCTGTGTGGCTTCCGGGCCTCTGTGTGGTTTCCGGGCCTCTGTGTGGCTTCCGGGCCTCTGTGTGGCTTCCGGGCCTCTGTGTGGCTTCCGGGCCTCTGTGTGGCTTCCGGGCCTCTGTGTGGCTTCCGGCCCTCTGTGTAGCTTCGGGGCCTACTGGCCCCGTGCCTCTGTGCCTCCTGGCTCCGGCCTCTGTGCCTCCTGGCTCCGGCCTCTGTGCCTCTTGGCCTCTGTGCCTCTTGGCCTCTGTGCCTCTTGGCCTCTGTGCCTCTTGGCCTTTGTGCCTCTTGGCTTCTTGGTCTCTGTGCCTTCTTGGCCCCTGTGCCTTCTTGCCCTCTGGGCCTCCTGGCCCCGTGCCTCTGTGCCTCCTGGCTCCGGCCTCTTGGCCTCTGTGCCTCTTGGCCTCTGCCTCTTGGTCTCTGTGCCTCTTGGCCTCTTGGCCTGCTGTGCCTCTTGGCCTGCTGTGCCTCTTGGCCTCTGTGCCTTCCTGGCCTCTGTGCCTTCCTGGCCTCTGTGCCTTCCTGGCCTCTGTGCCTTCCTGACCTCTGTGCCTTCTTGGCCTCTGTGCCTTCTTGGCCTCTGTGCTTTCCGGGCCTCTGTGCCTCCTGGCTTGGGCCTCCTGGCCCTATGCCTCCTGGCTCCGACCTCTATGCCTCTGTGCCTCTGTGCCTCTTGGCCTTTGTCATCTTGGCCCTTGTGCGTCTGTGCCTCTGTGCCTCTTGGCCTCTGTGCCTCTTGGCCTCTGTGCCTCTGGGCCTCTGTACCTCTTGGCCCTTGTGCCTTGATGCCTCTTACCTCTTGGCCTCCGTGCCTCTGTGCCTCTGTGCCTCTTGGCCTCTGTGCCTCTTCGCCTCTATGCCTCTTCGCCTCTCTGCCTCTTGGCCTCTGGGCCTCTATGCCTCTTGGCCTCTGTGCCTCTTGGCCTCTGTGCCTCTTGGCCTCGGGGCCTCTTGGCCTCTGTGCCTCTTGGACTCTGTGCCTCTTGGACTCTGTGCCTCTTGGGCTCTGTGCCTCTGTGCCTCTTGGGCCTTGTGCCTCTTGGGCTCTGTGCCTTTTGGGCTCTGTGCCTCTTGGGCTCTGTGCCTCTTGGGCTCTGTCCTCGCCTATGTCGCTAGGTCGGCCCCTTGGCGGGGGGGTTGGTCTTTGCTCTTTGTTCTTGTCTTTCAGGATTCCGGCTGTGGTCCTCGCGTGGCGTGCCGTCCCTTGTCCCGATGGCTGTGGGATGCTGTTTCCCTATCGTCTGTGGTGAAGCGAGTTCCTCTGGCCTCCTCGATGTCGGATCCTTCTCCTGGGCGGTAACCTCCCCCTTGGGTGGATGTGACCAGTGTCTCCATCGATAGACATGCTGTCCAGGTTTTTACTGACCATAAAAACCTTACTTACCTCCAGACGGCACAACGTCTAAACCCTCGAGAGGCACGTTGGGCCTTGTTCTTTTCCCGGTTTCATTTCTTATTATTTCTTATTGTGCTCCCCGGAGACAAGAACAATAAGGCAGATGCACTCTCGCGGTCCATGCAGTCTATTAATGAGGAGGAGGATGTCCCTCGCCTTATCTTACCATCTCAGGCATTTCACACGCTTTCTCCAGTGACTCTTGACCAAATACCATCTGGGAGGACCTTTGTACCTCCACCAAGACAGAATGATATTCTGTCTTGGGCTCATACTTCTAAGCTTGGTGGGCATTTCAGTGTCAGACGGACGCAAGAGCTAATCGAGAGATGGTACTGGTGGCCTAATCTGGCTTACCAAGTCAGGAGGTACATTCGTTCTTGCTATTCCTGTGCATGAAACCGTCCTTCGCGTCAGAGACCGGCTGGTCTTCTACACCCACTGCCCGTACCTGATAGACCTCGGGAGGTTGTGGGAATGGATTTTGTAGGAGGACTCCCATCCTCACAAGGCCACCGTTTAATCTGGGTACTCTCTGATCACTTTTCACAAATGGTACATCTGGTTCCTCTGCGTGGCCTTCCCTCATCTAGGGTCTTGGTCACACTCTTTCTCCAGCACGTCTTCAGATCGCATGGGATGCCTGATCGCATAGTATGTGACAGGGGTCCTTAGTTTGCATCTCAGTTTTGGCATGACTTTTGCAGCCTCTTGCAGATTGAGTTAAACATCTCTTCGGCCTATCATCCCCAGACCAATGGGTTGGTGGAACATACGAACCAGACATTAATTACGTACCTTCGTCATTTTGTTTACGCACACCATAATGATTGGTCTTCACTCCTTCCTTGGGCAGAGTTCGCCCTTAACAACTCTGTGGCTGAGGCTAGGGGTCAAACCCCTTTTGTCCTTAACAATGGACAACATCCCCGGGTTCCCATGCCTTTTCCTGCCACTACTCCCACTCCTCTGATTTCTGATTGGGCGACTAACGCCAGAGATGTATGGGATCATGCCCAAGCGGCTATTCAAGCGGCCACGGACTGCATGAGACTGAGGGCTGATCATCTCCATCGCCCAGCACCGGTGTATTCCCCAGGCGACTTTGTTTGGCTCTCTGTCAAAAACATCAAAGTCAGAACGGGATCAGTCAAGTTTGCTCCACGTTACCTGGGTCCCTATGAGGTTCTCCGGCAAATAAATACGGTAGTGTACCAGTTGAAGTTACCGTCCCATCTCCGAATCCATGACAAGTTTATATCTCCCTATTGAAACGTGCTATTCACCCTCATGCTAGGGATGAATCTTCTCCATCTTCTGACTCGTCCGGAACCACCTACCCTGTACGGGCTATTGTTGGCGTTAAACGGGTATGAGGTCGCAGGTTTTTCTTAGTTGATTGGGAGGGTTATGGTCCGGAACACTGGTTTTGGGAGCCGGAGAAGGCTATTAATGCTTCTGAACTCATAGCTGCTTACCTGCGCTGCCGAGGGGGGTGCTCTAGAGGGGGGGTACTGTTACGGCCTCTGGGACTGTAGCTCCACGTTACCCTTCTTCCCCTTCTGCTTCTCGTTTGCATCGCTCCAGTCGTTTGGGAACTTCTTAGCTTCCTGAGTCTAAGTCCCAATTTTGAGCTACTGAGCATGCTCACAGACTTAGTCATTTCTGAGGCTAAGTGTGCACTCTGTTCTGAGCATGTCTGCGATGTGGCATTACATGATTGGCCGTGGGTGATGTCACAGATGATGTGGGGATCACATGGTCCTCGGCATGTGATGTGGCATTACATGATTGGCCGAAGGTGACGTCACTTCTGTCGTTGCTCGTTACTATTGGCCCAGGGTCGTTCCTGTTAATTATCCTCCATCTTGTGGGCGGAGCCAAGTTTATAAAGGGCCCTGGAGCCCGCCTCTCGGCGCTCAGTCGTTACATGTGCTTGTGTGGGAGTAGACACTCCATGCAAGTCTGCATAATATCCCCACTACCAATCTCTATAGTGGTACCGGGTTAGGCAGGGAGCTAGTACCGATTTGGGCGTCATTATACCTGCTTCCCATGCTTTAGGGGAGTCGGGCTAGGTAGGAACTTCTCCCCCTTTGCGCCTGTTTACTCTATGCGGATAGCATAGAGAGTTCCCTGGCTCCTTATAGTGCAGTTAGCACACGGGGCTTGGACAGGGTCTTGCACTTGAGCCATTTCAGAGAAAGCTATTGCGCTCTGTTATCAGTTGTCATATTACACTTCCTCTATGAGCATAGTAGAGGTTAGTTCTTAGGTTTGCCTGTGACCATTAACAGGAGACCTGTGCATTCGCTCCTTACCTAGGAGCATTGTTTATGCTTCGTTAATTTACTAGCTTACTTCTGTGAAATAACAAAGGTATTTCCTATTCGTATGGGGTAGTCGCCCTAACTTATTTATTTGCTCCCACATATTAGTTTATGCTAATACGGTACTCGCTGTGAGTTAAACAGGGTGTATCGTACTAGTCCTTGTGTTGCTGTGAAGTGACAGGAACAAGTACTACTTCTGTGGCACAGACACCCTTTTCTGCTGTCACTAGCAGCAGTTGCACGGTGGGCCCTGACTGCCTGTTACTCGTAATTAGTTATAATACCAGGCAGTCCCATAACAGTCTACCTGTGACTACCTGACTAGTCCAGGGCTTTACAGTAGATTATGCAAAATATTAACAAAATAATAATAATTTGAATTTAGATTTTTAGGAGCAAAACAGTAAAAATGTAGTGCTATGACAAGAGTTTACAAAATTAACCATATGCTAAATAGGTGCAAGTCAAATTTAAATATTAGATAGCCAAGATGATTGTCTATCAAATGAAGGTAGTCTCATGCTCAAAGCTGTGTAGTGGATGGTGAGACTTGGAGCCAAAAATTCAAAAGTTAAAAAATTGTTACCCTTTTGCCTATTTGTGTAATAGCTGTGTAATAGCTCATCAAGGAGACGTATTTGAACATAACCTTGAAATAAAAATCAAGTTTGGGTTTCTGCCATTTGTCATTCCTGTAGGCTACAGCTTGCTGTGGTTCTTTCTGTTTTGCTAAGGAGTTCCTCTCTCCACTAAGCTCTGAACTATTTGTGACACAAGTTTTATCCTTTTCTTTTGTTATCCCTTTTATGTTATGTAATTGTATATACCATATTGTTCTAATTTGGTATCAACTTTTTATATTTTTTATAAATATTTCCTACTTTTCTGGATTAAATATATAAAATGTAATAGCTCTTTTCCTATTGCTCTGTAAACTGCACCCCTGAAGCCATTAGCTACTTGTAACCGGTATCCAATCAGCCTGCATAAATGATTAGTTGCCGCAGCTGGTAGTTCCTTTTGTTATTGTAAAGTTGGGAGTGACTCTACCAGAGTATATATATTCCATGTGCTGGAATAGACAGTGTAAATACCATACACTCACTGTGAATTCTCCAGTAACTGGCCTAGTAGTGGTGCTGGTCATGATAAATTGGTGGCAGTGGGGAGATATCGTCTTGATGTAGCGGGTTGTCTCCTTGACATACTTTATGTATTTTTCTGTATCTCTATTCTTTTCCCTGTTTTTACTTTTCACATACCTCCAGTAATTCCTCTCTCCCCCAGTCCTTAGTTTAAACACCTCTCCAATTTTAGCCATTTAGCTGCATGCTCTCTATTGAATTGCAGCCTATCCCTACAATAGCACCTGTAACTAACAGAAAAATATAGATCCCGTTCACCAGGAACCAAAACCCTTGTTCCTAAACCACTTTTGGAGACACTTTTAACCTCTGAAATCTCCTGCTGCCTCTCCAATCTGGCATGTGGAACAGGTCGTATTTCAGAAAATATTAACTTTTGCTCCTTTTTTTAAGCTCATGATATAAATTCCTGATATTTCAAGGAGCTTGTGCCAAAATGCAAAATATACTTTATTTTGATTTGGTGAAAGATAGTCACCATGGCAAAAATTATTTAAATATATGAACAAGTTGGAACAAATTGCTAGGCACAATATACTTTTAGAGACATTCCTGTTCTTTATACCACTATGTTTCTGGTATACATTCCTATCAAAAACAGATTTTTTTAAAAGTAAAAAAAATTGGCTCACTTTTTGCTAATTTTCTCAAAAATATTACCAAATATTTTTGTTTTTCTGAAATAGTCCCGTTTTACCTCCTAGACAAAAAGATCAGAATACAAAAAACAAAAAGGAAAGACATTTAAAAAAACAATCAGAATGCCTGACATTAAAATAAAAAGAAATTGCATTGGACTTAGAAGTTGCAATAACTCCTTGGTTACAAACTATTTAAAATGGCTTTCTGGTAAAGCATTTCTTGTCAATGTATGATTGATGTTGCTAGCGTAATGAAGCCACGGTGGAGCACTGTCAATACTGCCATCTACTCAATATTTATTAAAGCACAATTGTATGCATAGAAATTAAATTGTGGACCGACAGCCATCAATGAGACAATTCATTATACAGACCAGAATTTTATACCCTTAAGAATAATAACTTTATTAATAATCAATTAAAAGATTTTCAATCAATCAAAACATCAAACATACAGAAGTGCATGTAGTGTGAAGGTGCACACTGAGTGGCCAGGTGTAGGAAAGCTTATGGAGAGGTCTGAGGGTGGTATAGAGGAAGTATTGATAATATGGACCAGGAAGAGTTATATCTATCCCTAATCTGTGTCCTACCTACCAATGGGGCTTTAAGAACACTAGATTTGTGGTGCTCCCATTCCACGATGGCTCGCCCTCACTGTTCCTACCTACCGGATTGAATAGCCACCACCAAAATACAAAAGTGCAAAGGGCAATAAAATCAGCACAGTATTGCCAGACACAGCAACATTTATACAGACAAAAAACAGTTATTACTGTGTGTTTAGAGAAGAGAATCCTGGTAACTAATCATATCATAGTAGTCCAGGAGGATTACCAACTAAAAGTAGGATACCTGGTTGATCACTAGTTATGGCGTGTTTTATATCCTATGGTATCTATAATACATAGTAGGAACTGTCCTGTCGAGTCTATCAATTATACGGACATTATAATTATTTCTAACCCCTCCTACTATATTGATATACTTTGTTTTTTTGTTTTTATTTTGTTTTTATATTGATATACTGTTAGAGGAGCAAGGGTGCTTTATAGGGATATTATATCCTGTGGAACACTGTCTATTTTTTCTCCTTATGATATTTCTAAATACACAGTAATAACTGTTTTTGTGTCCCTATTATCTATATGGACATTATAGCTAGTCCCTAGTATCGTTTACCTCGTCTACTATATTTATTCAATACTGTAGTAGGGGGGATGCTGCCAGTATGGACTTATTGACACTGTGTATTGTCCCAAAACTTGGGACATAACCATTGATCCTTCCGACATACTGTGGCTTGAAATCTCCGTTTTTTTGTCTGTGTAAATGTTGCTGTGTCTGGCAATACTGTGCTGATTTTATTGTACTTTGCACTTTTGTATTTTGGTGGTGGCTATTCAATCAGGTATTTAGGAACAGTGAGGGCGAGCCGCAGTGGAATGGGGGCACCACAAATCTAGGGTGCTTAAAGCCCATTGGTAGGTTGGACACAGATCAGGGACCAATATAACCCTTCCTGGTCCATATTATCAATACTTCATCTATACCACCCTCAGACCCCTCTATAAGCTTTCCTACACCTGGCCACTCAGTGTGCACCTTCACACTACATGCACTTCTGTATGTTTGATGTTTTGGTTGATTGAAAATCTTTTAATTGATTATTAATAAAGTTATTATTTTTATGGGTATAAAATTCTGGTCTGTATACTAAGGTACCCTAGCCTATATAATTCTGTTTTATTTTTTGACAATTCATTATAAAAAGATCCATGGTCTTATCATCCTGCTGATCAGTGGAGGTCCCAGTGTTTGAATTTTTACCAGTTCCAATTTCACATTGATAATCTCTTAATCAATACTTTTGAAAACTCCATACTATAAAGGTTGCTCTTGGGAAAAAATGAATTTATTTCCTCCAGGGAGCTGCTTCCTTTCAACTCATAGGGGTAGTCAAGGAAACAATTAGTCATTGCTCTCCAATGGCTGTAAGGGTACCGTCACACTTTAGCGACGCAGCAGCGATCCCACCAGCGATCTGACCTGGTCAGGATCGCTGCTGTGTCGCTACATGGTCGCTGGTGAGCTGTCAAACAGGCAGATCTCACCAGCGACCAGTGACCAGCCCCCAGCCAGCAGCGACGTGCAAGCGACGCTGCGCTTGCACGGAGCCGGCGTCTGGAAGCTGCGGACACTGGTAACTAAGGTAAACATCGGGTATGGTTACCTGATGTTTACCTTAGTTACCAGCGCACACCGCTTACCTTAGCGTGTGCAGGGAGCAGGATCCGGCACTGGCAGCGTGACAGCTGCGGAGGCTAATAACGAAGGTAAATATAGGGTAACCACCTTGGTTACCCGATGTTTACCTTGGTTACAGCTTACCGCAGGCTGTCAGACGCCGGCTCCTGCTCCCTGCACATTCAGGATTGTTGCTCTCTCGCTGTCACACACAGCGATGTGTGCTTATCAGCGGGAGAGCAACAATAAAAAAACGAACCAGGGCTGTGTGTAACGAGCAGCGATCTCACAGCAGGGGCCAGATCGCTGCTCAGTGTCACACACAGCGAGATCGCTAATGAGGTCACTGCTGCGTCACAAAAAACATGACTCAGCAGCGATCTCAGTAGCGATCTCGCTGTGTGTGAAGTACCCCTAAGCCCATTTTGACATTTTGATTGTTAACTCACAATGCACAGATGCACTGCTGAGTCAGCTGTCAATCAAAATGTCAGGCTGTGTTTACAATAACTGTAACTACTCCTTGCCTGGCCCATATGATTCCAAAACCAGCAGCTCATAGGAGGAAACAAGTTAATTTTCTCCCAGTAGCTGCCCTTTTAGTAAGATGACCGAGCAGCATTGTAACATTCATTACCGGCAGATGAATGCTATAAAGACAGGTAAATAGTGTTTTCAAATCTGACAAGTTCCCTTTAAAGTAATACTGTATGCCTATCTTTCCAGTTTCTATAGTTGTTTCACTGGAGTTTCCATGTACTTTTGAAAGGCATGTGTCATGGATGTATCACAGCTTGTTACGGAGGTATCATGGCTGGCTGACAATCCAGTGGCAACGAGTGTTAGAAAATCCCACTGATTGGCGGCATGTGTTGTTATCTCACAGTTCCCTTTTTGTGCAGCTTTGGACTCTAGGACCCTGGGAATGTGTCAGTTTTTCCTCACAGTTGCCAGCCTCTCACTTCCTTTATAAACCTCACCCTGGGGATAGTTGGGTGCATTTTATAGTTTGTTCATGACTGAGTTGTGCAGAAGTCATCTTTTGTTGCTCCAGACTCCTGTAGTTGCTGCTGCTCAGATAAGTGTTGTTTTTGCTATCTACCAGGGCTCCGGTGATTGCAGTTGTGTTTCCCCAGTATTGTTCCCTTGCGTCTTCCTTTAGTGTTAGTGGTGTTGATGGAGAGCTCATACCCTCCATCCTTACTTAGGGGCCATTTTTGCAAGGTTGTAATAGGGCCATAGGTATTCCTGCTCGGTGACAGGTGCGGAACAGTGATGGTGAGCTGCAGTTTGTTGTCAGAGGTCACCACTTCCCCCCTTTCCCTAGCTATTGCACATTCCTTCCCCCTTTCTGTCTGCAATCTTATACGGCTCGCTTAGCCTCTCACCCCTGCTGTAACAGCATGTTGAGCTAAGTAGGACATTCAACAATCTCATCCTTAAAAATGATCAATATTCCACTGATTTAGAGACTGATGAGCTAATGAAGTATGGGCCTTCCTTTCCACGGGATCAACATGTCACTCTACTTTGGCCAGGAGGTTTAGTCACAGGCCTAGAGCATTCTGATTATATTTGCCAGAAATGGAGGATGGGAAACACAAAAACAATTGAAAATGATTATTTTTTTTATATATTAGATTATATATTTCTGTGTGTATATCACGCAATATCATTAGAACATTATCACATTATGCTATGGTGTGTGTCTAATTAAAATTCCTCTTTAACTTTAAAGTACAAAAGGGCGAGAGTAAATGGAAACCAATTCTCTCCCAGGCTGTGACCATAACACAATTTTATGGCCGTGAAAGCTGATTATCCTTTTGATATTCAATTCATATACATTGCAAATTGAGAACAGCGCACTCGGCCAGCATCCATCCTTGCAGCAACAACATTTTAAGTGCTTACAAGGCAAAACTTTATAGTCGCAGTTGAGATTTATCAAAAGTCACTTAAATTGGAGTTATGGCCTTTAGTTTTTTTTTTCTTTTATTTATGTTTATTTAAAATTGCTCGAGTCTTGACTTTGCTGAGACGATATTACGCTGCTGTATGATTCCGTGTGATAAAACTATATTGTGGAGTTAATAGAAATTCAAGTTTCAACCTTTTTTATATAGTGGGGCACTAAAGTTGGTATTGGTATACCATCAGTTATCCTCTTTATGGCTCCTAAAGTGCTTTTAAAACAAATACAGCACCATAGATTTATTCCGAGGAATAGCATTACCGGTGAAATATACGCGCTACAGTGAAAGCTTAAAATAAACACTATTCTGCAGAGAGCAAATTTTTACTCCCAATAGTAACTACTTCTTACTCCATTTTATTAGGTATTGTATTGTTAGAAATACATCTATATTTACTGCTCGGTACTTTTAAAGAGTCTCAGCTTAAGGCGGATGTTTTAGTCAAGCATGGATTGTCATTGCAACAAAGGAATATGTCACAAAATCCCTCCGTAGCCTTTAATCAGAGATGTAAATGAAAGCACGGTGTTTTCAGTGTGCCCTATAAAGAAACTAATTTAGACATTGATTACATTGTAAAGTTTAGTGAAAGACTTTGTTCATGCAGAAAAAGAGTTAGAAGGAGGAAGAAGTTGGGTGAACTTTTCATTGACTCTATACATTAAGTACCAGGTTTACATTCCCTAAGCAATTTGCAAAGGATTTTAGTGCAACCTGCTTAAAAATGGCCTAATCAAATTTGCTCACAAAATAGCTAATTTTATTGCCAATTGATATATTTAAAAATTGAATGAGAAAGGGAGTTACTGCAAAAGTTCAACATTTTATTAAGTTGAAAGGCTGAAAAAGGTTCAGGTTGAGCTAGAGTAAATGGTATATGAGGTCAGCTTCAGCAGAGATCCATCTTTAAAGGGATCCTGCCACATTTTACATGCATGTCTGATCTGTGAACAGCACATTATAGAGAAGAAGCTGAGCAGAAATAATAATAATAATATTTACTAATTGATATAACGCCATTAATTTCATAGGATTGGGGCTAACAATCTAAATTCCCTATCTGTATGTTTTTGGAATATGGGAGAAAACCAGAGTACCCGGAGGAAACCCACGCAAATGGAGAACATACACACTCCTTGCAGATGTTGTCCTTGGTGGGATTTGAACCCAGGACCCCAGCGCTGCAAGACTACAGTGCTAACCACTGAGCCACCGAGCCACCGATCCACCCATACATATACCATATTTTTTGGACTTTAAGATGCACATATGATTTAGAGCAGGAAAATAGCAAAAATATTTGAAGCAAAAAAAAATGGTCAAGACATACTGTTATAGGGAGGAATCTGCTACTGACACTGCTATGGGGTAATATCCCCCAATTATGTACTAATTTCCCCCATTCTTGGCTCATTCCAGGTATATACTGTATGTTCTCCATCCTGGTATATATATATCCTCCCCCTGGGTATATATGCCCCCATCCTGATATATATATATATATATATATATATATATATATATATATATAATATATATATACTATATATATATATATATATATATATATATATATATATATATATATATATATATATATATATACTATATATATACATATATATATATATATATATATATATATATATATATGTCACTCATCTTGGTATATATGTCCCATATCCTGTTGCATATGTCCCCCATCCTAGTGTACATGTGTAGCGGGGTAAGGGATATGCCTACACCTGCAGAAGTAGCTGGCACACTGATGGTCTATGCATAATGTGTAAAATGTAAGTGTAATGTATAATGTGAACTGTATAAAAAGCCACCAGGTGGCAGTCTTGTAGCACAGCTGTCCTGGCACCTAAGGGCGCGGGGAAAGAGTTAAGGAAAAGGAGTTGAGCAGCATGTATAAAAGGGTGATATAGGAAGTAGACAGCAGGAGAGTCCCTCAAAAGATGTACCATAATAACATAATAGTAATAGCCCCACAATGAAGATTCTGATCCTCTGGGTCGCCTCTGCGGCCGTGACACTTGGGATCCAACCAGGATTAGTCAACCGTGTCCCCCAAGGAGAGGGGTTAATGAGAGGCTGTGCTGTGACCTGTTGATCTCCCTGCACACACGACTACTACCACTGCCTGCACCGTGCCTTTTACTACACATGTCTCCCATCCTGTTATATATGATTCTCAGCCTGGTATATATGTCCCTAATCCTGGTTTATATGTTCCCCAACAAGAGCCCATCCTAGTAAATATACCTGACTTTATGCCACACATTAATAAAATAATCGATTATACTGATCTTCTCTCCTCTACCACGCTGCACAGTGTCCTCTTCTGATACCAGCAACTGACTGGCGGGGAAGTGGGGCAATCCATGACTTCACTACTATTCGACACCAGTCACATGCCAATGTCAGCTGCCAGCTAATCCAAAATTAATATTCACTACTCTCCACTCCGAGACTATGGGTGTGGGGGGCAGTGAATATTCATTTTCTTTAACAGTACAATTGCCAAAGCTGCTGCAAGAAGCCAGTGGCTTTGGCAAACATGTGTACACATTGTTAAAGAAAATGAATATTTACTACTCCCCAAACCCATAATCCAGACCACCTCTCGGAAATGGATTCAGTATAGAGAGGTGGTTGGGATAATGGGCGTCGGAAGCAGTGAATAATAATGTCATATAATAGCAGACACAAACGTTAAACTGAGCCACCGCTGCAGCCATCTCCTGCCTCCTGTGACCCTGCTCCACTACTGCCGCTGCCCCCTCCACCAAGCCAGGTACATCCAGAGTATAAGATGCACCTTACGCTTTCCTCCCACATTTGGGAGAAAAAAAAAGTGCCTTATAGTCTGAAAAATATAGTAGGTTTGTTGTGAATGCTTCAGTTTATTTTGCATTCTATTAACCCCTTGTGATGGGACAATTTGAAGTTTTTGCACTTTCATTTTTTTCATCACCTTATTACAAAAAACATAACGTTTTTATTGTTCCCTTCAACATGGTTATTCTAGGGCTTGTTTTTGTGGGAAAAGTTGCAATTTTGAACGGCACCATCTATTTTATCATGTGATGTACTGGAAAGCGAGAAATAAATTCCAATTGTGTTGAAATAGTTAAACTGGCACAATTCCATAATCATTTTTTTTATGTACAGTTTTCATTTTACAGTAAAAAAAAACTCAGGTCAGTATGATTGCACAGATACAAAATATTTTGTTTTTGTTTTATTTAAGTAGTACAAAAAAATTTAAATTTGTAAAAACAAAAATGTTTAGTGGGATCGATATTGTCCATGAGCAGCAACGTTTTTAACCCCTTCAGCCCCCAGCCTGTTTTCACCTTAAAGACCCGGCCATTTTTTGCAATTCTGACCAGTGTCACTTTGACAGGTTATAACTCTGGAACACTTCAACGGATCCTGGCGATTCTGAGATTGTTTTTTCGTGACATATTGTACTTCATGTCAGTGGTAAATTTAGGCCGATATGTTTTGCGTTTATTTGTGAAAATTTCGGAAATTTAGCGAAAATTTTGAAAATTTTGCAATTTTCAAAATTTGAAATTTTATGCCCATAAATCTGAGAGATATGTCACACAAAAAAGTTACTAAATAACATTTCCCACATGTCTACTTTACACCAGCGCAATTTTTGAAAAAAAAAAAATTTCCGTTAGGAAGTTAGAAGGGTTCAAAGTTCATCACCAATTTCTCATTTTTCCAACAAAATTTACAAAAAAAAATTGTTTAGGTACCACATCACATTTGGAGTGATTTCAGAAACCTAGGCGACAGAAAATACCCAAAAGTGACCCAATTCTAAAATCTGCACCCCTCACTCTGCTCAAAACCACATCCAAGAAGTTTATTAACCCTTTAGGAGCTTCACAGCAACCAAAGCAATGTAGACGAAAAAATGAAAATTTTACTTTTTTAACACAAAAATGTTACTTTAGCCATAAAAATTAGTATTTTCACAAGGGTATCAGGAAAAAATGCACCATAAAATTTATGGTGCATTTTCTCCTGAGTACGCAGATACCCCATATGTGGTGGAAATCAAATGTTTGGGCGCACAGCAGGACTCTGAAGGCAAGGAGCGCCATTTCACAGCAAAATTGGTTGGAATTATTAGCGGACGCCATGTTTCATTTGGAGACCCCCCTGAAGTGCCTAAACAATGGAGCTCCCCCACAATTGACCCCATTTTGGAAACTAAACCCCTCATGGAATTTATCTAGCTTTTTAGTGAGCACTTTGAACCCCTGGAGGCTTCACAAACGTTTGTAATGTTCAGCCGTGAAAATATTTTATTCTTTTTTTTACCACAAAATTGTTTTTTCAAACAGGTAGCTTTTTTTTCCACAAGGGTATCAGAAAAAAATGCACCATAAAATGTATTGTGCAATTTCTCCTGAGTACGACGATACCTCATATGTGGTGGAAATCAATTGTTTGGGCGTACGGCGGGGCTCAGAAGAGAAGGAGCGCCATTTCACAGTAAAATTGATTGGAATTATTAGCAGACGCCATGTTTCATTTGGAGACCCCCTGAGGTGCCTAAACAATGGAGCTCCCCCACATGTGATCCCATTTTGGAAACTAGACCCCCCCCCCCCATACAAAAAAAATTAGTTTGTCGAAATAAAAAATACAGACATCAGTAAAAAAAAAAAAAAAAAAAAAAGAGCGCCTGCCACTAAGACCAGTGCCAAACGTGAGAGCAATGCACGAGTCTCGCATCGCATCATCCACTGCAGTCTGGAAGCGAGCAACTGCGCTGGATAATGCGGTGCGAGAGGGCGGGGCGGCAGATGAGAAAGGGCGCAGCGGATGGAAGATGGGAAAGGGCGCAGCGGATGGAGGAGCGGCAGAGGATAGGAAAGGGCGCAGCGGATGGATGATGGGAAATGGCGCAGCGGATGGATGGGAAATGGCGCAGCGGATGGAGGAGCGGCAGAGGATGGGAAAGGGCGCAGCGGATGGATGATGGGAAATGGCGCAGCGGATGGATGGGAAATGGCGCAGCGGATGGAGGAGCGGCAGAGGATGGGAAAGGGCGCAGCGGATGGATGATGGGAAATGGCGCAGCGGATGGATGGGAAATGGCGCAGCGGATGGAGGAGCGGCAGAGGATGGGGGGGGGTGAGATAGGGATACCTACCTTACAGGATGGATCTAGGCAGCAGGATCACAGCAGACAGAAGAGGCAGCAGATGAAGGAGGCAACAGATCGAGGAGGGTGAGAGGGGGCAGTAGATGGAAAATGGGAGAGAGCAGGCAGCAGATCGGGGAGGGGGGCAGAGTCTGATGCGAGAGAGAGATGGCACATGTAGGGGAAGGGAGGGGGGCTTGCAGCACATGTAGGGGGAGGGAGGGGGGCTTGCAGCACATGTAGGGGGAGGGAGGGGGGCTTGCAGCACATGTAGGGGGAGGGAGGGGGGCTTGCAGCACATGTAGGGGGAGGGTGGCTGGCTTGCAGCACATGTAGGGGGAGGGTGGCTTGCAGCACATGTGCTGCAAGCCAGCCACCCTCCCCCCACATGTGCTGCAAACCAGCCACCATCCCCCCACATGTGCTGCAAGCCAGCCACCCTCCCCCCACATGTGCTGCAAGCCAGCCACCCTCCCCCCACATGTGCTGCAAGCAATGAAGGAGGCGGCGGCGGCCGCCGCCGATCGGGGGCAGCAGCGGCTGAAAAAGGTGGGTGCGACGGCGGCGGGGACAGTGGCGAGCATGGCGGCGGGGACGGCGGTGGATCGGGAGCGGCGGCGGGGACAGCGGTGGAGCGGGAGCATGGCGGCGGAGACAGCGGTGCAGCGGGAGCATGGCGGCGGGGACGGCGGTGGATCGGGAGCGGCGGCGGGGACAGCGGTGGAGCGGGAGCATGGCGGCGGAGACAGCGGTGCAGCGGGAGCATGGCGGCGGGGACGGCGGTGGATCGGGATCGGCGGCGGGGACAGCGGTGCAGCGGGAGCATGGCGGCGGAGACAGCGGTGCAGCGGGAGCATGGCGGCGGGGATGGCGGTGGATCGGGAGCGGCGGCGGAGACAGCGGTGGAGCGGGAGCATGGCGGCGGAGACAGCGGTGCAGCGGGAGCATGGCGGCGGGGACGGCGGTGGATCGGGAGCGGCGGCGGAGACAGCGGTGGAGCGGGAGCATGGCGGCGGAGACAGCGGTGCAGCGGGAGCATGGCGGCGGGGACGGCGGTGGATCGGGAGCGGCGGCGGGGACAGCGGTGCAGCGGGAGCATGGCGGCGGAGACAGCGGTGCAGCGGGAGCATGGCGGCGGGGACGGCGGTGGATCGGGAGCGGCGGCGGGGACAGCGGTGCAGCGGGAGCATGGCGGCAGAAACAGCGGTGCAGCGGGAGCATGGCGGCGGGGACGGCGGTGGATCGGGAGTGGCGGCGGGGACAGCGGTGGAGCGGGAGCATGGCGGCGGAGACAGCGGTGCAGCGGGAGCATGGCGGCGGAAACAGCGGTGCAGCGGGAGCATGGCGGCGGGGACGGCGGTGGATCGGGAGTGGCGGCGGGGACAGCGGTGGAGCGGGAGCATGGCGGCGGAGACAGCGGTGCAGCGGGAGCATGGCGGCGGGGACAGCGGTGCATCGGGAGCATGGCGGCGGGGACAGCGGTGAAGCGGCAGCAGCGGCGGGGCGATCGGAGACAGCGGCGGTGAAGCGGGAGCAGCGGCGGGGACAGCGGTGAAGTGGGAGCAGCGGCGGGGCGATCGGGGACAGGGGCGAGCGGCGGGGCGATCGGGGACAGGGGCGGGCGGCGGGGACAAAAACTTACCGCTCTCCTCGGCTTCTAGGGACGATCACAGGCCGCAGATCCACATTGATTGGAGAGAGCGGTCACAAGACCGGTCTCTCCAATCAGAGCTGGGGGCGGGTGAAGCATCGATCACCCAGCTCCAGCCAATGGCCAGTGCTACAGCAGCACTGATCAGGGCTGGATTTCAATGTTCCAGCCATTTTCAATGGCTGGAACATTACAGTGGCTGTAATTGGCTGAGCGGCATTCGTCAGCCAATCACAGCCTCTGTAGGTTCGGGGAGGAGGCACCACCCCTCCTGAGGTCAGGCAGAGGTCCCCTCCTTCCCGAATCTACCGTTTAAGTAAATAAATTTCACTCCCCGGGGCTCCGGGACCGCGATTTCGCCATGACGTACTGAGTACGTCATGGGTCGTTTAGCACCATGTCACCATGACGTACTCAGTACGTCCAAGGTCGTTAAGGGGTTAATTTTTGAGATATGAAGCTTGGTTAGGATTTTTTTTGTTTTTGCGCCTTGGACCATTGTTTTAATTAATATCATTTTAGCGTAGATACAATGTTTTGATTACCTCTTATTACAATTAGTGGTGTTGTAGCGGTAGACGAAAAGCCACAACTCTAAAAGATTTTTATTTTTTATCATTACAACGTTTAACAATCAGATTAATCTATTCTATATTTTTTTATAGATCGGACAATTACAGATACAAAAATACCAAATGTAGGGGAGTTTCTTAATTTTTAATAGGGGTGATTTGAACTTATATATACATATATACAAAATATCTATCTATCTATCTATATATATATATATATATATATATATATATATATATATATATACTCTATATATGTGTATATATATATATATATATATATATATACTCTATATATGTGTGTGTATATATATATATATATATATATATATATAGTGTATATATACATATACTTTTTTGTTAATGGGAGTGATTTGAACTTTTATATATATTTTTCTTCATATTTTCAAAAACATTTTTTTTTAATATTTTTTATATTTGATATTTTTGCTGTACTTATTAGTCCCCTACTTGAGCCTGTGATCATCCAATTGATTGTGCAATACAGAACAGTGGTACAGCACTCCTAGGTATAACAAAAAATATGGTTCCCTATGCACACCAGTCATGGACTGCTTTTCATAGGAATACCATAATGTTAGACACAGCGTTCTTCAGCAGACCCCCGGCCATCATGGTATCCCATTGGCATTTAACAGTTTAACAGGATTTTCCTATATAACCTAAAGCGAGTGCTATACTGGCACTATCAGGCTGATTCTATACATACCTGTAGTGGTCAGCTCGGATGTTTAGGTTTTGAAACACAAGCAAGTAAAGTTTGTAAAATGAGCAGCTTTTTGATTGGCAGCAGCTGAGGATCAGATAATATCTGCGTGCCGTCCTCCACCTATCTGTTATTTATGCTAATTCTATTATAGAATTCCTGGTATCAGCCAACATATCTGATACAAGGAAGCAACAATATTTTTTTGTTGGCTGAGGCCCCGCCCCTTCTGGTCACATGGGTATGACATCAGCACAGGTCCTTCTAGCCAGTTAGTAAAACAATTCTATAATTAACTTAGCATACATAACAAGGGGGGGGGGTAGGACGGACAGACAGTGGGGTAGGAATCACTATCAAAACCCATCCCAGTTATCAGCTGATCCGGCAGCTGCTGCCAATCAAAAAGCTGCTCATTTTACAAACTTTACTTGCTTGTGTTTCAAAATCTATACATCCTTGCTGACAACTAAAGGTATGTATAGAATCAGACTGATAGTGCCAGTATAGCACTGGCTCTAGGTTATATAGGAAAATTCTGGTGATTGGTGCGCTTTAAATGTAATGTTGGAGGAGCCCCCATGGGTGATTTGCCCTTTATGGCTATGGCACATACTATCTTTTCATTCGGTTTAATTATATTTATCCATCAAGGAACCTTGACTCAGATTGTCGTTGCAGGTTAAGGTGAAAGGACTTCTTTGAAAAGACTTTACTTCTCTATGTTACATCATTGATACTGCATATATAAGACAATAAAAAAGGAAAAGGATTCCATTGTAGCATATTCCTTTCTTTATCGGTTTCCATAGTGCAGTCTTTTTTCCAAATCCAAGAACATTTTATACAGTTGCCTAAGATAACTTATAATAACTTAATATCAGATATTTACAGAATGACATGAACTGCATTACTGCATTATGAATATATTAACATTATTCTGTATTCTATATATCAGGGTGATCATAAATCCTTAGCATCTATACTGTATGTGATACATTTTTTAATGCTCGATATTCATGTGATAATGATTTACTAAACAAGCATGGCTGAACAAGTACAATGAATATTGAAGTGTAGCCTGCAGGTGGTATTATGAAATCTTCCTTAAGGATTACATCTGTTAAATTTAGAAATTTACATAATTTATTGGACATATGTTATCTCTTGTTTCATCTGAAGATGAAGAGAAGATTGACTGTAGCTTTGAAGATGGTTTCTGTTATTGGATTCAGGATATAATGGATGATGCAGAATGGGAGAGATTCAATGGTCCAACTCATCCACCACTGTCCGGTCCTGATTACGACCACACTTTTGGCAATGAGTCTGGTAAGTTCTAGCAATCTCCAACACAAATTCTGTTTAAATAGATTATGTAGAAGGAATAAGCTAGTTAACTTTGGTGTCAGCTGAGTTTTGAGAAGTATGCAAATCAAAAAGGTCCGTGGAGCCTCTGTTAGGAGTCTCAACATTGAAAAAAGCCAGATATCCCTCCGGGATTGTCTGTGGATGGATACTTGGCCTTGATATTTTCCCTTGTCATATCTTTAAACTCGTCAGGAGGTGGATATTGACTAAAAGGGCCACCTAATATGGTGGTTATGGTGTTCTCCTAAAAAGAGCCACTCCTTGGCTAGGTTCTTCCTGGAGGGATATCTGGCTATTTTCCGTATTGAGACTCCTAACAGAGGCTCCACGGACCTTTTTGATTTGCATACTTCCCAGGGGGCAATGCACTTAGGATTTCACTGTGTTGAGCGCCTTTGCTGGCTGCCGGCAGTGTTTTCTCTGGCTGGTCTCCCTGAGATCAGTGATTGTTTTATCTTGAAATATTTGAGAAGGTACTACCACCTTAACAAAGATGTTATATTACATATTGGCTAAATATATGGTCATTCCAAGCTAAAAGATTACCTTAAAAGAATACTTCTGATATTCCATCCCAATCAATTGTGTCTGCATGTAGCGAAAACAATAGGAGCTTCAAAAATTCAAAAGACTTTCTGGCCATCTGTAGTGGATTGTAAGTCGCTTGACAACTGATAATGCAGACGACCTACTGTAATTTGTAATGGATGTAACTATCTTGATCTAGTTTATGACTAATGCTTTAAAAGGTCTTCCAATGTACACTACAGATGTATTTCTAAAGTATATCTTCATTATTCAACATACGATATTATCAGATATCT
The DNA here is from genome assembly GCF_048569485.1 of Anomaloglossus baeobatrachus. Classification (NCBI taxonomy): domain Eukaryota; kingdom Metazoa; phylum Chordata; class Amphibia; order Anura; family Aromobatidae; genus Anomaloglossus; species Anomaloglossus baeobatrachus. The sequence goes on from NC_134354.1 coordinate 60,623,495, forward strand.
CAATGCAAAATGTCAAGCTACCACTAGGGGGCTCAGATAGAGATAGACTCCTGAGTGCAGTAATACAGAGACTCAGTTGAGGTCGCTAACAAGCGCAGGGTTAGTTGATCAGCCTCAAGGTCTATGCCGGGATGTCACTTCTGTACAGAAGAGTAATCAAGCCAAAGTCAAATAACACTGCAAGGTTGGATGCCAGGAGGACAAGTAAGCACTGGTAGGGAAAAGGTAATGACACAGAACAGGACCAGAGACAGGAGGACAGGGAGGTACAGAAGTCAGGTCAGGCAGGAGAAATGGAGGTCAGGTGAAGAAGAAGGGAAGGAGTACAGGTCCGACAGGAGGGACAGAGGTCAGGTCGAACAGGAGGAACAGAGGTCGGGTTGGTAAGGAGGGAAGGAGATCAGGTCAGGCAGGAGGAACAGAGGTCAGATCGGGCAGAAGAAACGGAAGTCAGGACGAGAAAGAGAATAGTACTGGGTAGCAGGACTAGAACAGAGGGCTTTCACAGGAACAGTTGCATGCAGACGAGCCGGAAATATTACTGGCGACGTTCTGGCGAAGTCCACACCAAAATAAAGTGGTGTGAGTGCTGGAACAAGACACCACCGAGCCAGCCCCTCCCACAAGACTTAACCCCATCAGAGTCCAGCTACAGTCATGTACACAAACTATGCAAAATATGCAAATGAGGCTGAAGAACTCTTTGTAGATCTGAAGCCCCTGTCATTCCAGCTTTATTTCCCACCTAGTGCTGCCTACTCCTGCTTGACTGACAGTCTCTATAATATGAGACTTTAGGCAAAATATTCTTTCTGTGAGGAAAAACAAGTTTTTATACAGGCTAAAAAATGTTTTTCCTTGCAGAAAGCAGCAGCTGTGACGCCAAACAGTCCTGTCTGTATACTCTTTTACATTCTCCGTGGCCCAGGAGCTGTGATATGATCAGACCATTTCCCTGTACGGTCAGACACGGCCATTACACAGTACATAGCAGGGGCAGATTTATAAGATTATCTCACCACAGGAAAAAAAAAATGTAACACATCCAATCGTGAAACTTATTTCTCTTTCAAGATTTATTGATTAAAGTATGCTTACTGGTGTACTTACTAGTGAAGAGACAACCCCTATTGTTCGAGTTTGGTTCGTCAAACGGCGGGTGTGTTCGTCGAACGTTCGACGAACACCTTCGAACCCCATTGAAAACAATGGCAGGCAAACACATACAAACACATTATACATATACACATACAGTTAATAAACATTGCCATTATACTTAAAGGCATCCTGCAGACTCTTTCTCCCGCCGCTTCTCCTTCCGATCATCGCTGTGCCCTCCCAGTAAGCGCGATACACAGGGAGCCGGTCCACTCCTCCTTCAGCAGGTTCTGCTTCTTACCCATTACGGTTGTACTATATACCTTACTGTCATCCTGACAAGATTTTCTTGGACCTTACCCTGCATTGCATCCCTGCACACACTGGCTTATACCCCTACCATGTATGCAGATGTCTTCCTCCAGACCACCACCCTAACACCATTGATATGATCTGATATAGAGGTCCTTAATTGGATTTTTCATTGTCATAACATTTATTCGGATGTCTACATTCCTACATAAGCTTTAGCTGCTCGTCCCTACATCTATTTATCACTATCTGGTATACAGGATACATGACATATTCCCTCTTGCCCATATGAGGACTATCCTTAATGACACATAACTCACGTCCGTTTACACAGTACCACACACTGTGGATATTAGTCCTGTTTGGGGACTACTGCCTTGCATCTTTGACTTTTGACCCACCATTCCCTGCTGTGCACAGATAGTCCTTGATGAAGACCGTATAGGTTGAAACGTTTAATTTGGACATCTCTGTTTTGGACATCTGTTTTGGACTTTCTTGTAATAAAGAACTCTTTTTTTTACATAGTTACATAGTTACTTAGGTTGAAAAAAGACCTAGGTCCATCTAGTTCAACCTTCCTCCACCAGTTCTACATTTAGTCACTAAGTCATTTATAACCAACAATGTTTTGTGTACTGAGGAAATCATCCAGCCCTTTTTTAAAAGCTGTTATAGTATCTGCCATTACTACCTCTTGTGGTAGGAGAAAAAGAGCTGTGGAAAATAAAGCGCAATAGGGTCTTACCCTTATAGGCACAGGGCAAATGAAAAGGGGAGCACTAATACTCACCAACTGTAGTTGTGAAAGTCACAACTACTGTAATCGCATTTAGAAATGGATCCAGGCAGCGGCAACCCAGGGTGGCTGATAACAGAGACAATTGTAGAAAAGGGTTTCTATACCGCGCCAATGATCACATGTCTGGATGTCGGATTGATGCGGCTTTATTGTAGCATAGGTCTACGCGTTTCAGGAGCTCTGCTCCCTTCCTCAGGACCATAGAAACAACATCAAATCTACCGTAGTAGACACACATATACATTAAATAGATCCAGCGACGTCAGAGTACCGCCCCGTATAGAAAAAAACAGGCGGGAACTGGTGAAACGTGGACAATGCATGACGCAATACAGAAAAGACATAATCAAAAGAAAAAACCTACAGCTCTTGTTCAATGCAATTGACCCAAGCACTGACAAACCATAATAAAATGAGTGAAAATTGAAAAATAAACTTATTATAATTATATGTATAGGAATGAAAACAGTTAATAAAATATACAAGCATATATATATATATATATATATATATATATATATATACACACACCCTGAATAACTATCAGTGGAATATACCAAATCCATAGAGTGACAAAGTCCAGAGAGAGCCCAGAACTCAAACCGGGTGAAGGGTACTTGATCGTGAGTGACTACAAATCCAAACTACAGCGGATTCAGCCCGCTGAACCATGGGGACGTTATAATCCAAGCTGTGCGGAGGAAAGCAATAAAACACTCCGATGGAAGGTGTGCAATAATCAGACAAGTCACATCCAGAGGTGGATGGTATAAATCTCATTTAACTCATAACGGGTGACCCTCGTATAGTGTAAATAGTGATGGAAAAAAACACACACCCCCTGATCGGGCAGAACCGACAAGGGGTAGATATCAGTGTATTTGTATCCTAATCATTTGCTATAAGTGTTCATGCATAAACCCCTTTTAGCAATATGTATGTGTCATAGAAATACAGGGAACCGCTCCCGACCCTCCGTACGAGCGAGAGTTCAAGCAAGTTCAAACCGTGGGAAAAAACCCCACGGCGGCTGCGCGGGCAGCGGGTGTCAACAGAGCGGGGTGAAACAAGTTCATACCCGTGGGAAAAAGTGCGGGCACGCATGCGTTAGTAGCCACCTAGAACAAAATATCAACGGGCTTAAGAACAGAAGAAGGGTGTAGTGAAAAGAGATAGGTGGTGCTGAAAAACACCCGGTGCAAATATACCGCCAGCCAGCACAACTTGATTCATATGGTAACACTTTTGCTGTAAGGTCCAATAAAATGAACGGTGTGCTATTATAGCAGATCAACAGGGGATCGAGTGAAGGGTGGGGGGGGGGGGGACAAATAACAAACATACGGGGAGTATACGAAAGTATGTGTACCGGTGCATAATGAAACTGAAGACCAAAATAAGGGAGGAAAAGAAGGGAAGACGTCCCATACGGGATATGTATAACATAGGTCACAAAGCCGCAGAGCTTATCTGGTATATAGCCAATAAACGAAAGGAGAAAAAGAAGGCACTCTCTTATCTCCCCACGACACCAATACCGAAACTTTCTAAAAACATTTTATAACTGTTAGTGGTAATCCAACAACCTATTTAGGACCTCGGCCCTATTACATACGTGTGGGGGTATCTGTTCGATAGGGGTTATCTTCAGTTTAATTTTCTTATCATGATGTAGGGTCACATGTCAGGACAGGCCATGTAACATGAAACCAATCTTAATGTTATGCCTGTGTGAATTTAACCTATTGTGTAAAGGCTGCGTAGTCCTTCCCACATAACGCTTTGCGCAATCACATTCAATAAGGTAAATGACATAGTCCGACTGACATGTAAGATGACCTTTTATCAAAAACTCCATTCCTCCTGGTCTTAGACCAAAGTTCAGCCTTCCATGCTGGATGTTTTTACAGCACAGACAATTTTTAGCGTAGCACTTGTAGGCGCCCAGAATTTTATTCATGACGGTGGGAGTATCAAAGTCTCTGAGCCTGCTAGGGGCTAAATGATTTTTGAGGGTAGAAGCCCTCCGGTATGTGACCCCAGGATGGCTGGGTAATACATCTTTCAAGTATGGATCATTGTGCAAAATAGCCCAATGCTTTTTAAGGATATTTTTGATTAAATTTCCATCGCTGCTGAACGTAGTGAGGAAATGGGAAGAGAAACTTTCCCCCGGGGTCCCCTGAGGTACAATCATACCGCTCTCCTTTTTGTAGATGAGATCGGACTGTTTAAGACTCCTGTTGGTCCGATAGGCTTTTTTTATAGTGGCCATAGGGTATTTTTTCTCCCTGAACCTTTCTCTGAGTATCACCGCCTGTTCATTGAAATCTTTATCAAGTGTGCAATTCTTTCTAATCCTCTGGAACTGGTTACTAGGAATATTAAGCAACCATTTCTCATAATGGCTGCTGGTGAAGTTTATATAACCATTCGAATCCACCGGTTTAAAGAAAGTTTTAGTTACAATTATTCCATCAATATGTGATATTGTGAGGTCCAAAAAATCAATGGACTCTGCACCAATGGTTGGGGAGAATTCTAAGCCCCAATTATTTTTGTGTATACTCTCTAGGAAATAAGGAAGTTGTTTTCACTATTGTCCCAGATGATGATCAGGTCAACTATATATCTCTTATAAACCACCACATCTTTAAAAAATTCCGAGGAATAAATATATAAGAGTTCGAACAATCCCATGACCAAGTTAGCGAACGTGGGAGACACTTTGGAACCCATTGCGACTCCACAACACTGATAGTACATGGCGTCCTGAAAAGTAAAGAAATTGTTTTCCAATATAAACTTCATCCCTTTCAAGATGAAGTCTTTTTGTACATGGGGCAGCCTGTCGTCCATCTCTAAAAAATTCCTGAAACATTCAAGACCTAATGGATGTAAAATGTTAGTGTAGAGTGAAGCTATATCAAGGGTCACAAACAAAAAAGTCTCCCTCCATTCAATATCCTTGAGGATCTCAATCAAATGAGTGGAGTCCCTGAGAAAACTCCTAAGGTTGGTAACGTGTATTCTCATAATGGTGTCTATGTAAGCTGCCAGGTTCTCTGTCAAAGACCCAATCCCCGAGATGATGGGTCTCCCCGGGGGATTGGACAGACTTTTGTGGATTTTCGGGAGATGGTAGAAGAAGGCCAATCTAGGATTTTTGACCTCCAAAAACTTTTTCTCATCTTTATTGAGAATCCCTGCCTTAACCGCATCTTGAGTAAGGATGTCATAATTCCGGATGGCATTATGATAAACTACAACATCCACCACCTCATAATGTAAAGTATTGGAGAGCATCCTCAGGGCTTCTTGGATATAGGCGCTCTTGTCTTGTATCACAATCCCCCCCCCTTGTCAGCACTTCTGATGACAATATGGGGGTTATTTTTTAATTCGGACAGGGCAGTATTTTCATCTTTCGTTAAATTAGTCTTAGGGTGATTTTTCCTTGTGAGGAGTTCCTTGAAATCCTCTAGAACTAAATCATTGAATGTTTTAATATGATGCCCAGTACTCTGTACCGAGTAGAACTTGGACTTGAGCTTCAAATCCGTATGAAAATAATCATCAGGCATAGATACATCCTTGGTCGGATTAACCTTATTAATCTGAAAATGACGAGTAAGGGTTAATTTCCTGATAAAGCTCTGGAAATCTATATATAACTTAAAATCATTAGAGGGTTTCGTCGGGCAGAAAGAAAGACCTTTTTCAGGATACTAATCTCATTATTGGACAGCTCATGGCTGGAGAGATTAAAAATTCCAGCAGTACCACAACTCAATGGTTGCTTCTTTTCTCTTTTTTGCTTGACCCGGTGTCCTGCTCTAGTTCCTCTGTAGTGCTTTTTCTTTTTTCCCCCCTGGGGGTGAGGAACTTGGTAATGTGGATCTGTGTGTTCCTGGCAACCGGTAAAAAAGGAAAACAAGGGTTTCCTTTAAGGGTATTATCAATGGTGATTGTTCGAACTCTTATATATTTATTCCTCGGAATTTTTTAAAGATGTGGTGGTTTATAAGAGATATATAGATGACCTGATCATCATCTGGGACAATAGTGAAAACAACCTTCCTTATTTCCTAGAGAGTATACACAAAAATAATTGGGGCTTAGAATTCTCGCCAACCACTGGTGCAGAGTCCATTGATTTTTTGGACCTCACAATATCACATATTGATGGAATAATTGTAACTAAAACTTTCTTTAAACCGGTGGATTCGAATGGTTATATAAACTTCACCAGCAGCCATTATGAGAAATGGTTGCTTAATATTCCTAGTAACCAGTTCCAGAGGATTAGAAAGAATTGCACACTTGATAAAGATTTCAATGAACAGGCGGTGATACTCAGAGAAAGGTTCAGGGAGAAAAAATACCCTATGGCCACTATAAAAAAAGCCTATCGGACCAACAGGAGTCTTAAACAGTCCGATCTCATCTACAAAAAGGAGAGCGGTATGATTGTACCTCAGGGGACCCCGGGGGAAAGTTTCTCTTCCCATTTCTCACTACGTTCAGCAGCGATGGAAATTTAATCAAAAATATCCTTAAAAACCATTGGGCTATTTTGCACAATGATCCATACTTGAAAGATGTATTACCCAGCCATCCTGGGGTCACATACCGGAGGGCTTCTACCCTCAAAAATCATTTAGCCCCTAGCAGGCTCAGAGACTTTGATACTCCCACAGTCATGAATAAAATTCTGGGCGCCTACAAGTGCTAAGCTAAAAATTGTCTGTGCTGTAAAAACATCCAGCATGGAAGGCTGAACTTTGGTCTAAGACCGGGAGGAATGGAGTTTTTGATAAAAGGTCAACTTACATGTCAGTCGGACTATGTCATTTACCTTATTGAATGTGATTGCGCAAAGCGTTATGTGGGAAGGACTACGCAGCCTTTACACAATAGGTTAAATTCACACAGGCATAACATTAAGATTGGTTTCATGTTACATGGCCTGTCCCGACATGTGACCCTACATCATGATAAGAAAATTAAACTGAAGATAACCCCTATCGAACAGATACCCCCACACGTATGTAATAGGGCCGAGGTCCTAAATAGGAAGGAAACCTATTGGATATATAAACTGAACACTTTGAAACCGCAGGGCCTTAATGAAGTTACAGACCTGTTCCATTAAACCACCTTTGATGTACATAAAAGAACAGATGGGAGAGGGTTTGTGGGACAGGTGCCCTTGCAGTGTTTTTAATTGACTTCAATTGATTTTCCTGTTGGGGTTTTAGTATTTTTAGTTATTTTAGAATCGTCCACTATATTTTATATATTATATATTTTATATGGTTTTTAGTTTGTTTTTTCATGTCTGTGTTTTTTTATATATATATATATATATATATATGTATAAATAATAATTATTGGTTTAAGTTGTTATTGCATTCTGGATATCACCAGCATAACCATATTTGTATACATAGAATATTTGTGTTCTGGTGGAATTTTTTAACCTCTGATGTGGTTGTTGGATTACCACTAACAGTTATAAAATGTTTTTAGAAAATTTCGGTATTGGTGTCGTGGGGAGATAAGGGAGTGCCTTCTTTTTCTCCTTTCGGTTATTGGCTATATACCAGATAAGCTCTGCGGCTTTGTGACCTATGTTATACATATCCCGTATGGGACGTCTTCCCTTCTTTTCCCCCCTTATTTTGGTCTTCAGTTTCATTATGCACCGGTACACATACTTTCGTATACTCCCCGTATGTTTGTTATTTGTCCGCCCCCCCCCCCCACATAACTTCTTTTTGCCCTTCACTCGATCCCCTGTTGATCCGCTATAATAGCACACCGTTCATTTTATTGGACCTTACAGCAAAAGTGTTACCATATGAATCAAGTTGTGCTGGCGGTATATTTGGACCGGGTGTTTTTCAGCACCACCTATCTCTTTTCACTACACCCTTCTTCTGTTCTTAAGCCCGTTGATATTTTGTGCTAGGTGGCTACTAACGCATGCGCGCCCACACTTTTTCCCACGGGTATGAACTTGTTTCACCCCGCTCTGTTGACACCCGCTGCCCGCGCAGCCGCAGTGGGGTTTTTTCCCACGGTTTGAACTTGCTAGAACTCTCGCTCGTACGGAGGGTCGGGAGCGGTTCCCTGTATTTCTATGACACATACATATTGCTAAAAGGGGTTTATGCATGAACACTTATAGTAAATGATTAGAATACGAATACACTGATATCTACCCCTTGTCGGTTCTGCCCGATCAGGGGGTGTGTGTTTTTTTCCATCACTATTTACACTATACGAGGGTCACCCGTTATGAGTTAAATGAGATTTATACCATCCACCTCTGGATGTGACTTGTCTGATTATTGCACACCTTCCATCGGAGTGTTTTATTGCTTTCCTCCGCACGGCTTGGATTATAACGTCACCATGGTTCAGCGGGCTGAATCCACTGTAGTTTGGATTTGTAGTCACTCACGATCAAGTACCCTTCACCCGATTTGAGTTCTGGGCTCTCTCTGGACTTTATCACTCTATGGATTTGGTATATTCCACTGATAGATAGTTATTCAGGGTGTGTGTATGTATATATATATATATATATATATATATATATATATGTAGATATATATATAGATATATATATATATGCTTGTATATTTTATTAACTGTTTTCATTCCTGTACATATAATTATAATAAGTTTATTTTTCAATTTTCACTCATTTTATTATGGTTTGTCAGTGCTTGGGTCAATTTGCAATTGAACAAGAGCTGTATGTTTTTTCTTTTGATTATGTCTTTTCTGTATTGCGTCATGCATTGTCCACGTTGCACCAGTTCCCGCCTGTTTTTTTCTATACGGGGCGGTACTCTGACGTCACTGGATCTATTTAATGTATATGTGTGTCTACTACGGTAGATTTGATGTTGTTTCTATGGTCCTGAGGAAGGGAGCAGAGCTCCTGAAACGCATAGACCTATGCTACAATAAAGCCACATCAATCCGACATCCAGACTTGTGATCATTGGCGCGGTATAGAAACCCTTTTCTACAATTGTCTCTGTTACCTCTTGTGGTAGGGCATTCCACAGTCTGAATCTAAATAAGTTGCCTGAACAATTTCTTTTGGGGTGGTGTGCAGGAGTTTACCTGTTTGCTATTTCCCTCCCAGTAACCAGCACTGATGATAGGACCTTCCGTGACGTCATAGCATCTGACCAGTCACGTGAGTGTGTATTATTACAGTGGCTACAGACTGGTCACATGGCTATGACATTATGCTGGGTCCTGTCAGTGCATCTCTCCGATACGCGGTGCTCGTTCGAGCATCTCCGTGTACCGGCGAGATGCTTAGGCACATGCTTGGCTCCCTGTTCCTGCATGTCAGCGCTCTTTACAGAGTCAGCCCACATGCAGGGACAGGATGCCACAGCCAGTGAATAGCGGCGCCGGGAATCAGGTGATCGGAAATCACTGTTGCTATAGTAACCCGCCTGTCAGGTTACTATTTTAACGGTGGCAGCAGTGACGTCACCGCTTAAAACCCACAGCCTCTGCTCAGACACTGAGTGATTAAACTGCACGGGAGCAACAGCGTCTTCCTCTCATGCAGTGCTGTCTGATGTAGCAGAGCTGCATGGGTTGAAGGAGAAAGAAGACAGAAGACCAGGATTGTATAGGGGTGAGAGAGAGAGAGATTAATAAACATTGAGTCTATAAGTGTGTCGGTGTATTTATTTCTATTAAAGTATTTTTTCTCTGTGTGGTGTCTTTTTTTAACCCTTTATTGGAGATTCTTAATGGCCAGGTCAAACTTGCCTGACATTAAGAATCTCTGGCTTAATACTAGCTAGTAAAACAAAGCTAGTATTAACTCCTTATTACCCAGCGAGCCACCGGCATCAGGGCTGCTGGAAGAGTTGAGTACAGTGCCAGATAAAGGCGCTTCTATGAAAGAGCCATTTTCTAGGGCGGCTGCGGACTGCAATTCGCAGCAGAGGGGCCCAGAAAGCTTGGGCCAACCTGTGCTGTGTATTTCAATCCCCAGCTGCCTAGTTGTTCCTGGCTGGACACAAGAATGGCGCAAAGCCCATGTTGTGGTTTTTTTTCAATTATTTCATGAAATAAGAGAATACAGAGAGAAGAGAGAAATAAGAAAGGGAAGAGAGAGAGGAGAGAGAAAGAGAGAGAGAAGAGAGAGGTGAGAGAGAAGAGAGAGGAGAGAGAGAGGAGAGAGAGAGAAGAGATAGAGAAGAGAGAACGAGAAGCGAGAGAAGAGAGAGAGAGAGAAAGGAGAGAGAAGAGAGGAGAGAAGAGAGAGAAGAGAGAGAAGAGAGGAGAAAGAGAGAGAAGAGAGAGAGAAGAGAGAGGAGAGAAAAGAGAGACACACGTAGGCACTACCGCCAAATCATCATCCCTGCACACACCCCGACACTACCACACTCATCCTTATCACCGCACACACCATGGCACTACCGCACTCATCATCATCCCCGCACACACCCCGACACTACTGCACTCATCATCATCACCGCACACACCCCGACACTATCGCACACATCATCATCACCGCACACACCCCGACACTACCGCAAACATCATCATCACCGCACATCCCGGCACTACCGCACACATCATCAACCCCTAACACACGCAGGCACTACCTGAGTGAAGTCACCGGTGACAGCTCACTTCAGTTGCTGCGATGAAGCTGACACAGAGCGGGTGTGTGTTTATTTACTTTAATTTACAGGTTAATCATGGAAGGTATCTCGGGGAGACACCTGCCATGATTAACATAGGACTTACTACCCCTATTTCCACTGCATCAGGGCAATTCGGGATGAGCCGGGTAGAGTCCTGGGCCTGTTGCATCTAATGGATGCGTCAATTCCGGGCGGCTGCTGGCTGATATTGTTAGGGTGGTGGGCTCTCCATAACATGGCGCTCCCCATCCTGACAATACCAGCCTCCAGCCGTGTGGCTTTATCTTGGCTGATATCAAAATTGGGGGGAACCGCAGGGGTTTTTTTTGTAATTATTTATTTATTTTACTGCACGATACAGACCCGCTCGCCGGCGACTGTGATTGGTTGCAGTAAGACAGCTGTCACTCAGCGTGGGGGCATGTCTGACTGCAACCAATCATGGGCACTGGTGGGTGGGGAAAGCAGGGAATACCAGATTGAATAATGAGCGGCAGCCATTTTCAAAAGAGGAAAAGCCGCCGGAGCTTTGTGACAGCCGTGCAGCTGATTGGTGAGTAGGAAAGAGAGAGGGATTGTGCTGGAGATGCAAGACGCATGCAAATACACAACGTGCGCACATAGTCTTAAGGCCGCTTTACACGATATGATATATCTTACGATACGTCGTCGGGGTCACGTCGTAAGTGACGCACATCTGGCATCGTTTGACATATCGTAGTGTGTGACAGCTACGAGCAACTGTGAACAACCAAAAATACTCACCTTATCGTTGCTCGTTGACACGTCGCTCATTTTCAAAATATCGAATGGCCTTCTGCGTGCCAGTTGTTCATTGTTCTTGAGGCAGCACACATCACTCCGTGTGACACCCCGGGAATGATGAACTGCAGCTTACCTGCGGCCGCCGGCAATGTGGAAGGAAGGAGGTGGGCGGGATGTTTATGTCCCACTCATCTCCGCTCCTCCGCGTCTATTGGCCGGCAGCTGTGTGATGTCGCTGTGACGCCGAACATCCCTCCCCCTTCAGGAAGAGGATGTTCGCCGCCCAGAACGAGATCGTTCGGGAGGTAAGTACGTGTGACGGGGGTTACCGACTTTGTGAGACACGGGCAACAAATTGCCCGTGCCACACAAACGATGGGGGCAGGGGTGCGATCGCAAATGCGATTGCACGATTAATTGCAGTGTGTAAAGCAGGCTTTACTGTGAAAAGCCACGCTTTTGGTGATTGAACCGTTATCAAACGGTAACTCGAACAGTCGAACGTGAAGCGAATTGTTCGAGTTCGTCGAACGTCTAGAACTCGAATTTGAAATTGGCGAATGGTTCGATTCCAACATAGCTCATCTCTAGTACTTACATCTATTCATGTGTGGACAGAGGTTGAATACACAATGAATAATCAAAGCATACTCTCCTTATCTGCTCAATGCTTTTATTAATTGGATTTTACAACCAACATGACATTTATTTTCAAAGAAAATTCACGAGCTTCATGAGGTCAAATACACCAAAATAATAATTTATGCTGCTTGTATTTTCAATCTGGTATTTGTATCTGATATAAGTGATCTGACTTATCAAACCTGTGTACTTATAGTCTATACCCATAATCACATTAGACTGCAAACTCACTTGTGCAGACTTGTCCTAATGCACCTGTCACTGTTATGTCTTCTCTGCTTATCTATATATATATAATATATATATATATATATATATATATATATATATATATATTAGCTTTTATGCATTCACTGCTTTTACTTAACATTGTAAATAATATTAAATATAATAAATTAATAAAAGTGAACCTATCAGGTGCAGTATGCACCCAGAACCGAGAGCAGTTCTGGGTGCATATTCCTAATCCCTAATACTCCCTGTACTGTATCTAGTAGCATAGATAAAAGGATCGTTAGAAAAATGATTTTTAAAGATCCTTTATGATGTGCTAATGAGTGCAGGGAATAGTCACAAGGGTGTTATTTCCCCTGACAAGTTCGCCCTCTTAGCATGTTAGCATGCCCACAGGGGCGTCCTAACATGCTATTCAATGCCTATTGCCCAGCATTATTAGCGGTGACACACGTACCTGTGTCTGTTGTCACTGCCTCAAGACACTGGGTTTAGGGTCAGTGCGCATGATCGGAAGTCACGGCACTTCCAGCCATGCGGACTATGAAGCCAGTTGTATGCATCCCGGCTTCAGAGAAGTCTAGTGTGCATGACCGGATGTCTGGAGATCAAACAAAGATGGGATTCCCATTGTTCTCAAAAAGCCTATAAATAACCTCTGACTGCTTTAAGTATGTTACATATCTGATAAGATATAGCAAAAGCCTTGGACTATGTCCACATATTCAGGTTTTGTTTATGTCAATCTGACATATTTAAAAAATAAGTGCTCAATAGTGATTAGCAAGCTCTGAAATGCTCGATTGCTCCTTTTTCTTTTCAAGAAGACCCTCCCAGGAGGTCTGGAGGGGCAGAAAAATTGCTTAAATGAATGGAAAATGTGCTCAAATTGATAGGTAACAGCATGGGAAAGATGCCTAGACAAATCTCTCTAAGGCCTCCGACACACATCCGTGCCGCCGGTACGTGTTTGCCATTTTTTGCACGTACTGGCGGCACGGAGACATGTTCAGCAATGCTACCCTATTGTAGCAAGCACACACACGTAAAACCACACGGAACGTTTGTCTGTGTGCGTTTGTATGTGTGTGCGTTTTTCTACACGCTGACATGTCCACGTTTTCTCCGGCAGCAAGGGTGTCACACGGCCCGCACCCGTACCACACAGATGTAGTGTGGATGCTGTCCTGTGTGACACGCGCCAGAGAAAACACACGTGTCAGTGAAAAAAAACAAAAAACATTTACTCACCTTCTCCAGCCCTCCTGTCTCTGCCGCTGCTGCCACTTGCTGCCGACCGCCACTCATTATGCTCATTTAATATTCACTTCACTGTGGCCGGCAGCAGCAGCAGCGGGGAGACGGCAGGGCTGGAGACCGAAGATCAGCACCACGGACAGCAGCGTGGACCACGTGAGTATGCAAATTACCGGTTCTACGTGTGCTATCGCGGATAGCACACATAGAACACACATGGACCGCATGTACCCGAGACACATACTTACCACACGCAACAAGCAGGGTAAATACGTGTCTCGCGGCACGTGCGTGTTTTTAACGGAAGTGTATTTCAGGCCTAAGGCCCGTTTCACACGTCATTGAAAAACACAGACGTTTTTCCCTGGCGTGTAAAAAACGCACATGTCCCTGCGTGTGCCGAAAATCACGGCACACGTGGGTTGTCTAAGTGCAATCCGGGCTTTGTTCTCCATGGCCCGTGATTGCACTTAAAGATTCACTGACCTGTGCCCGCTCCCGCTGTCCATGGTGCTGATCGCTCCCGCGACGCAGCATCCGGCCGGCGGTGACCCCTGCAGTAGCTGCTTCAGGGTCGGCTGTGTCGTGCATCATGAATATGCGCGACAGTAATCAGCCGGCACAGAAGGAGCAGGGAGAACGGGCTGCAGAGGACATCGCTGGACGCCGGGTGAGTTAAAATGTTTTTTATTTTAAAAGCACGTTTTTTTTCTGGCACGTGTTTCACGGACCACACCACTGCGTGGTCCGTGGAACATCAGTGATGCCAGAAAAAAATGGACATGTCTCCGTGCGGCAATCACGCACATGCGGGTACGCCGCACGGAGACACGTGCCGTGACAAATCACTGACGTGTGAGCAGACCCATTCATTATAATGGGTCTGCGTATGTCAGTGTTTCTGGTACGTTTAAAAAAAAGCACAAACGTACCAGAATCACTGACATGTGAAAGGGGCCTTACACACAGGTCGTTGCTGGGAACATTGTTGTTAGAGTATTATGCCACTTTTGTGGACTGACAATAGAACATACAGAACAGAAGATAAAATGGATTTTATAAGAAAAAGTGTTAGTGACATGTAAATAAAGCAAATTAAAATTATAAAAAAAAACAAAAACAAAAAAAAAACAACAAAGACAAAAATTGTCTCCTCCATCCCTTAAGCAATGTTCACACATAGTGTTTTTGTTGCATTTCTTTACTTTTTTATTGCTTTCTATTTTGAAAAAATACTTCAAAAGTGCTTTAAAAACGCTGGAAGAATTGACATGCATTTTTCAAAAATGAAGTTGGAAAAAACAGTCGTATCCTTTTAATTCATGAAAACTGCAAGCTTTTGCTGGTACTTTAAAAATCAGCTTTTAATTTGCAGAAAACTCATGAAAGACGCTGTGATAATAAGCAGCAAAACTGCAACTTGTGAACATAGCCATAATAGCTGGACCATCTCTCACCATGTTTCACTGTAATTATTTAAAGGAGAGACTGCATTACACTCTTGAAGACATGACATTTTTTGACAATCTTAAAAATAGTGGGACCAAGGTAAAGCCTTTCCCCTAATATTAAGGTCTAGCAAAAGTCTTAAGGACGGATTGCAATATACCCTGAAAAACACGTAGAGGAGGGCCGCAGAAATTTTTTTTTTTACAATTTTGGAAAGAGTGGGAATCCGACACTGGTAAAGTTTATGCACTAAGTTTAAGGGCTAGCAAAAATTTAAAGAACAGATTGCAATACACTCTGGAAGACACATAAAGGAGGGCCGCAGAATAAATTTTTGTACAATGTTTCAAAGATAGGGACTCCTACACTGATGAAACCTATGCACGTAGTGCAAGGCCTAGCAAAAATTTGAAGCAGGGATTGCAATACACCCCAGAAGACACATAGAGGATGGCCTCAAGATAACTTTTTTCTTTAATTTTTAAAAAAGTGGAACTCCTACACTGGTAAAGCCTATGCCCATAAGTGGAAGGCCTAGCAAAAATTTGAAGCAGGGATTGCAATACACCCCAGAAGACACATAGAGGATGGCCTCAAGATAACTTTTTTCTTTAATTTTTAAAAAAGTGGAACTCCTACACTGGTAAAGCCTATGCCCATAAGTGCAAGGCCTAGCAAAAATTTAAAGGATCCATTGCAATACATGTTGAAAGACCCTTAGGGGAGGGCCTCAGAATATGGGTGTTTTTTTATCATTTTTAAAAATATTTTGTCTCCTATTGTGGAAAAACCTATGCACTCAGTTGAAGGTCTAGAAAAAATTTAAAGGAGGGATTGCAATACATCCTAGAAGACACATAGATAACCAATTACAATTGAATGTGACTATACAGTGATAAGCAATATATATATATTTATATATATATATATATATATATATATATATATATATATATTTATATATATTTATCTAAAGTCATATGAAAAAGTTTGGGCACCCCTATTAATGTTAACCTTTTTTCTTTATAACAATTTGGGTTTTTGCAGCAGCTATTTCAGTTTCATATATCTAATAACTGATGGACTGAGTAATATTTCTGGATTGAAATGAGGTTTATTGTACTAACAGAAAATGTGCAATCCGCATTTAAACAGAATTTGACCGATGCAATAGTATGCGCACCTCAACATAAGAGTGACATTAATATTTTGTAGATCCTCCTTTTGCAAAAATAACAGCCTCTAGTCGCTTCCTGTAGCTTTTTATGAGTTCCTGGATCCAGGATGAAGGTATATTTCACCATTCCTGTTTACAAAGCAATTTCAGTTCAGTTAAGTTTGATGGTCGCCGAGCATGGACAGCACGCTTCAAATCATCCCACATATTTTCAATGATATTCAGGTCTGGGGACTGGGATGGCCATTCCAGAACATTGTAATTGTTCCTCTGCATGAATTCCTGAGTAGATTTGGAGCGGTGTTTTGGATCATTGTCTTGCTGAAATTTCCATCCCCTGTGTAACTTCAACTTCATCACTGATTCTTGCACATTATTGTCAAGAATCTGCTGATACTGAGTTGAATCCATGCGACCCTCAACTTTAACAAGATTCCCGGTGGCGGCATTGGCCACACAGCCCTAAAGCATGATAGAACCTCCACCAAATTTTACTGTGGGTAGCAAGTGCTTTTCTTGAAATGCCATGTTTTTTTGTCTCCATGCATAACGCCTTTTTGTATGACCAAACAACTCAATCTTTGTTTCATCAGTCCACAGGACCTTCTTCCAAAATTTAACTGGCTGGTCCAAAAGTGCTTTTGCATACCTCAGGCGACTCTGTTTGTGGCGTGCTTGCAGAAACGGCATCTTTCGCATCACTCTCCCGTACAGCTTCTCCTTGTGCAACGTGCGCTGTATTGTTGACCGATGCACATTGACACCATCTGCAGCAAGATGATGCTGCAGGTCTTTGGAGGTGGTCTGTGGATTGTCCTTGACTGTTCTCACCATTCTACTTCTCTGCCTTTCTGATATTTTTCTTGGCCTGCCACTTCGGGCTTAATAAGAACTGTACCTGTGTTCTTCGATTTCCTTACTATGTTCTTCACAGTGGAAACTAACAGTATAAATCTCGGAGACAACTTTTTGTATCCTTCCCCTGAACAACTATGTTGAATAATCTTTGTTTTCAGATCATTTGAGAGTTGTTTTGAGGAGCCCATGATGCCACTCTTCATAGGGGATTCAAATAGGAGAACAACTTGCAAATACCTTTTCTCTTGATTGGATACACCTGCCTATGAAGTTCAAAGCTCAATGAAGTTACAAAACCAATTTAGTGCTTTAGTAAGTCAGTAAAAAGTTGTTAGGAGTGTTCAAATCAAGAAATTGATAAGGGTGCCCATACTTTTGCACCAGTCAAATTTTGTTTAAATGCGGATTGCACATTTTCTGTTAGTACAATAAACCTCATTTCAATCCAGAAATATTACTCAGTCCATCAGTTATTAGATATATGAAACTGAAATAGCTGTTGCAAAAACCCAATTTGTTATAAAGAAAAAAGGTTAACATTAATAGGGGTGCCCAAACTTTTTCATATGACTGTATATATATATATATATATATATATATATATATATATATATATATAATATTTTCAAAGAGTAGACAAAGAGGAAAGAAAATATACTTTTCCCATAACATTGGAGTAATTCATGTAAAAGAGAATAACTTACTGTACATTTTTATGTAAATTGCATTTCAAAAATGAAAACCGTGCTCTTCCCACCTAGAATGAGTTTCTGGTATTCGGTATAATAAGCATAAAGCATCTCTGTCGCTGTACAGTTGTGTGAGTGGCACTGTTTATATACAGTAACCGACTACAAGTTCATGCTCCAACTTTAAAATGATTTTTGCTGGATTATTCATAGGATTGATCTCTTGATGTACACAGCCTGTAGGGATTGTATAAAATCCGCTTGAACTGCGAATGAAAAGAGCAGCAGGGTGCAGTGAATTGATGTTCTCTTCACAAGGCATAATACACGATTGGCAGGGTTAATTTTTTGGATCTGTCTTCCAATAAACAGAATATACTAAGAATAGTTATAGTATTTATATAAACAGATAAGTAAATTATCACAAAAGTCTAATTTCTCTGACATTCTTAAATCGACTGTGATATTCTTTGTTGCTTTAGCAAAATATTATATTTTAGAAAAGAAGATTAAAATAGAAATCTCAGAAAGTCTGACTCCTGGCTTGGGATATGTTACATAAGTATTGAAAAATGCAAAACCAACAGTTCCATTATATATTTATAATGCTAGAATCAAGCTGGAGCATGAAAAGGGCTGAAGCTGGAGCAGGACAGCTCAAAGGGTTTTTAATTTATCTTGATTTTTCTTTCGGCGGGTCATAAGTAGGCCATTGTTGTGTTCCATTAGTGAACTCTGTACAGCAATAAATAAACGTCTTAGGTCAACTTCAGATGTCAAGTATTGAGGATTGTTGGTGCAGGGAAAATCTACCACATAAGTACTGCAAAATAAACCATGTAAACAGATTTAAATAGTCAATCAGGGGCGGACACTAACAGCTTTGGGCCCCTGTGCAAGAAATGGGGGTCTTTTATGGCAACAAAGCTGCATATATATATACAGTTAGGTCCAGAAATATTTGGACAGTGACACAAGTTTTGTTATTTTAGCTGTTTACAAAAACATGTTCAGAAATACAATTATATATATAATATGGGCTGAAAGTGCACACTCCCAGCTGCAATATGAGAGTTTTCACATCCAAATCGGAGAAAGGGTTTAGGAATCATAGCTCTGTAATGCATAGCCTCCTCTTTTTCAAGGGACCAAAAGTAATTGGACAAGGGACTCTAAGGGCTGAAATTAACTCTGAAGGCGTCTCCCTCGTTAACCTGTAATCAATGAAGTAGTTAAAAGGTCTGGGGTTGATTACAGGTGTGTGCTTTTGCATTTGGAAGCTGTTGCTGTGACCAGACAACATGCGGTCTAAAGAACTCTCAATTGAGGTGAAGCAGAACATCCTGAGGCTGAAAAAAAAGAAAAAAATCCATCAGAGAGATAGCAGACATGCTTGGAGTAGCAAAATCAACAGTCGGGTACATTCTGAGAAAAAAGGAATTGACTGGTGAGCTTGGGAACTCAAAAAGGCCTGGGCGTCCACGGATGACAACAGTGGTGGATGATCGCCGCATACTTTCTTTGGTGAAGAAGAACCTGTTCACAACATCAACTGAAGTCCAGAACACTCTCAGTGAAGTAGGTGTATCTGTCTCTAAGTCAACAGTAAAGAGAAGACTCCATGAAAGTAAATACAAAGGGTTCACATCTAGATGCAAACCATTCATCAATTCCAAAAATATACAGGCCAGAGTTAAATTTGCTGAAAAACCCCTCATGAAGCCAGCTCAGTTCTGGAAAAGTATTCTATGGACAGATGAGACAAAGATCAACCTGTACCAGAATGATGGGAAGAAAAAAGTTTGGAGAAGAAAGGGAACGGCACATGATCCAAGGCACACCACATCCTCTGTAAAACATGTTGGAGGCAACGTGATGGCATGGGCATGCATGGCTTTCAATGGCACTGGGTCACTTGTGTTTATTGATGACATAACAGCAGACAAGAGTAGCTGGATGAATTCTGAAGTGTACAGGGATATACTTTCAGCCCAGATTCAGCCAAATGCTGCAAAGTTGATCGGACGGCGCTTCATAGTACAGATGGACAATGACCCCAAGCATACAGCCAAAGCTACCCAGGAGTTCATGAGTGCAAAAAAGTGGAACATTCTGCAATGGCCAAGTCAATCACCAGATCTTAACCCAATTGAGCATGCATTTCACTTGCTCAAATCCAGACTTAAGACGGAAAGACCCACAAACAAGCAAGACCTGAAGGCTGCTGCTGTAAAGGCCTGGCAAAGCATTAAGAAGGAGGAAATCCAGCGTTTGGTGATGTCCATGGGTTCCAGACTTAAGGCAGTGATTGCCTCCAAAGGATTCGCAACAAAATATTGAAAATAAAAATATTTTGTTTGGGTTTGGTTTATTTGTCCAATTACTTTTGACCTCCTAAAATGTGGAGTGTTTGTAAAGAAATGTGTACAATTCCTACAATTTCTATCAGATATTTTTGTTCAAACCTTCAAATTAAACATTACAATCTGCACTTGAATTCTGTTGTAGAGGTTTCATTTCAAATCCAATGTGGTGGCATGCAGAGCCCAACTCACAAAAATTGTGTCACTGTCCAAATATTTCTGGACCTAACTGTATATGTATATACATATTTATTACATAGTGCCCTCTTTTGTTATGTACACCATGATCCCTTACATATTGGCTTTTCTTGTTAGTTTTGCTATTTATTGCGCTCTTTCTTGATTTCATAGCATCTTCTCTTGTTAGATATAACATGACAAGATGGCTGATGGAACATGGTGAAGCTTATTTTCTAACGGAGAAGCTGGTGGACTGGTCTTCTGGTCAGATGCTACTCCATCAGCGGTCATTTTATATCTAACAAGAGAGGATTATATAATAAAGAGAGGGTGCTGTGAATAACAAAAATAATGAGAATACACTATATACTAATCTAAAATCCACCGCTTCAGCTGGACTTTGGATAGAGTTCTGTTCTGGACCCGGACTTCACCTGAACCTCTTTTGAAGTCATAGAATGGGCAGTTTGGCTCTCTGCTCAGATGCGGCCAGCCATAAACAAAGTATTTCTGGGGTAGAGAGGATGTTTTTTCTGTTCTCTTTTGACACTACTTTTGTTTTCTTTTTTTTTTGCACACTACATCTGATAACCCTGATTTTACCTCCAGTGCGAGATCCCGATTCTCCATGGGTCTGCTCTTGTCTTATGATTAACATTACTGTCTTCCTTCCCTTAGTAAATGATATCAATAAAGATTTGTCATATCCAAATATTAAATATCAAAAACAATGCATCTTAATGTTAATCATGACAAATCAAAAAGACATAGAACCGTAGTCAAAAACGGCATAAATACTCATGTATATAAAAACGCACTGAAATACTCAAGAAAAACAAAAATGCCAGTAGCTGCAGAAATGCTGGCGAAAATCTGCAGCATCAAAAACTCATCAAAAACTCACTGTGGAATTATAGCCATAGTCTACGTGAAACAGCATCCTTTGGAGGCTGACACACTCGACAAGTTTTCCAACGTGAAGCAAAGTCAGGAAAACAGGTCACTTTCCTAAAGTGGATTCATTACCTATTTTGATGTCACCACCGGCATCTACTACTTTTATGTTTCCAAGTATAGTGAGCCAAAAGTGTCCACGTGGAAGTCATCCGAAGAATCAGCATGTCACTTGTTTTAATTCCTTTTAGGTTTCTGAATCTTGAAGAAAGGTTAAGAAAAGTCACATAAAAAGGAATATGTGCACGACAATGAGATTTCTACATTGTGTGAATTATGTACTTGACACACTTTTTCACGCCGATTTCAGGTGTAATCTGCCTTAACAAAAGGTGCTGTGTGCACACACCTCTAGAAGTTTTCTGGGATTCTCGAAAAATGATCATACTACTGATAAAACCTGTGCAGTACTACATAAAGTAAGGGAGACACTTTCATTTGCGAAGCAGGTGAAATTGTGCATTATGGTGAGCTATTTGACTGCATAGGGTCCATAGACTGTTTTTGCACAGTGACTCTATTTTCTCTGTGTTCATGATTGGCTGGAAATGCTATAAAATAATTACTGTATTTTTCCTTTTATAAGACGCACCAGATTATAAGACGCACCCCAAATTTAGAGGAAAAAAAAGGTAAAAAAAAATGGGTCCATCATACAATCTGGTGGTGTTTTATTGGGAGCGGGTGGCAGCGGTGGTGAAGCTGGGTCACAGGAGGCAGGGGCAGTGGTGGAATAAGGCGATGCTGTGGGAACTGTGCTGGGGCTGTGGGCGCCTTTATGGAGCTATGGGTGAGGTACTGGAGTTACCCTGTGCTGGGGCTGAGGACGATGTGCTGGAGCTGCAGCCCAAGGGTGCTGTGCTGTGCTGGTACTGCGAGCGATGTGCTGGAGCTGCACTATGCTGGGGCTGCTGGCTGAGGGAACTGTGCTGTGCTGGAGCTGCAGGCTGAGGGAGCAGCACTGGGCTGGGGCTGCAGGCCAAGGGTGCTGTGCTGTGCTGGGGCTGCGGGCAATGTGCTGGAGTTGCTCCGTGCTGGGGCTGCAGGCCAACGGAGCTGCGCTGTGCTAGACCTGCAGGCTGAGGGAGCGGCGCTGTGCTAAGCTGCTCTTGGCTCAAGAACTCATCTGTGCATGTGCCGCCTCCGGCCAATTAATCTCCCAGCAGCAGACTTAAGGAAAATGGCATCCAGAGGTGGAGCATGCACACATGAGATCTTGAGCCTAGAGCTCCATCTGCGCACGTGCCGATTCCAGGTGCCATTGTTTTGAATTCCGCACAGCAACATTTTCAGGATGGCACCCACAGCCCCAGCACAACACCGTAGCTTCGGCCTGCAGCTCCACCACAGCACGCGCATCTCCAGCACAGTCCCTGCAGCCCCCAGCACTGCGCAGCACCAGCACAGTGCCGGCAGCCCTCTCCACCATCCCTGGTAAGCAACAGTCGGATTATAGAAAGCACCCCACATTTACTTCCCAAATTTTTGGGAGGAAAAGTGTGTCTTATAATCCGAAAAATACGGTACTTAGCCATTAAATAATTCTGGCACTGCTGTTCTGTTATTCCCAGAACTGATGACAACTCCTCTATTACCTACAGTCAATCACTGAGGGACATTTGTGACTGCTAAGTAGAGTTGAGCGCGGTTCGCAGTTCGAGGTTCTCCAGTTCGCGGCTCGAGTGATTTTGGGGGCTGTTCTAGATCGATCTAGAACTCGAGCTTTTTGCTAAAGCTCGATAGTTCTAGATACGTTCGAGAACGGTTCAAGCAGCAAACAGACCAGCTAATTCCTAGCTGGCTTTCCGCTGTAATAGTGTAAGTCACTCTGTGACTCACACTATTATGACATTTCAGTGTATAGTGTGCGGGAACAGCGCATTCAGATCACTGCTGTATGTATAATGGACATTTTTTTTTTTTCCATGTCTTCCTTCCCTAAGCGCGCGCGTGTAGTGGGGCGGGCCAGCATGTCAGCCAATCCCAGACACACACACAGCTAAGTGGACTTTTAGCCAGAGAAGCAACGGCATGTGTAATAGGATGTCCATGTCACATGTCCCTGCATTATAAAAACGGACATTTTCCTCCAGCACGCCATTATCTGCCTTCTGCGTCCTTGGTGTCAGTCATCACTGGCGCAGCTCCTATCGCCGATACTGCTGTGTACACTCTATACACAGCGCTATACAGAATAGGGATAGCACTTTCTATCAGTCCTTTTAAGGGCTCGTACCGGCAGGTTAAGAGCCATAGGTGACAGGTCCGTGAAAACAGAGTTTAACAGCTACACAAGATGACAGCATCTGTGTAGCTAAGGTCAGGGATTTCCTCGCTGCATTTCCCCATTAAGAGGGATAGAAAGGCAGGCTTCCTTTCCTCTACCCAGACCCACAACCCTGCCACTGTACCCTCCAGCCCTTTGCACACTCAAACTCATTGTTACTAAGCCATTATACTAGCAAACACTGAGTGAACTTAGTGGCATCCTAAACGTGGCTATTGGACTTCTGTATAGTCCCAGTAGTGCAAAGATATTTGCAGCACGTCTGCCTGCATTGCACACTCAAACTCATTGTTACTAAGCCATTATACTAGCAAAAACTGCTGCAACTTAGTGGCATACAAAAAGTGGCTGTTGTACTCCATTTGTGCCCCACAGGTGCCAAGCTATTTACAGCACCTGTGCATGACACCCTCCTGCTCTGTTTTTAAAAGCTATAATAATAGCAAAAACTGCTGCAACTTAGTGGCATACAAAAAGTGGCTGTTGGACTTCTGTATAGTCCCACTAGTGCAAAGATATTTGCAGCACCTCTGCCTGCATTGCACACTCCAACTCATTGTTACTTACTAAGACATTAGAATACCAAAAATTGAGTAAACTTAGTGGCATACAAGAAGTGGCTGTTGTACTCCATTAGTGCCCCACTGGTGCAAATCTATGTGCAGCACCTCTGCATGACACTCTCCTGCCCTGTTTTTAATAAGCTATAATGATAGCAAAAAATGCTGCCATTTAGTGGCATCATAGAACTGCCTGTTGGACTTCCATTATTGTCCCACTGGTGCAAATCTATTTGCAGCACTTCTGCATGACACCCTCATGCACATTTTGATACGCTAATTTTATAGCAAACTCAGGGAATTCATTGCTGCATTTGATAATTCGGAGGGATAGAAAGTCAGGCTTCCTTTAGCTTTCCTTCTGTTCATAGACAGCATCTCCAAGTCCACACCCGAAGAGCAATATCTCCTCCACTTTTAAGTGTGGAGAGGCAGCTAGTGCGCATGCGTGTGCCGATTTACCCCAGCTGCAGCCTAACTACAGTGTTTCGCCTAGTGAGTATGCTCAGCCTGACTGTGCCATTCCTGAGGCTGTCTTCATTTCGGGATACAGCGCATGCTCCCACACTTAGTGCGAAAAGCCTCTTTGCTCAGGTACCTGCATTCCGTGCTGGGTCTAAGTCCTGTTTTGTGCCGAGACACCATGCTAAAGCTGATAGTCTTTCTTCAGAGACTGTATTTCATGCAACTGAGCATGCTCAGGCACTTACTGCATCAGAGACTAGGTCCGGTAATGAACTCTTTGGCACTGCCCCTGATGTGGGGGGCCCATATAGACCACAGGGCATCAGGTGTCCTGACGATGTGGCTAGGCCACTCCCAAATGGCTTGCAGAGGCCCGCCCCTATGACTTGTCACCTCATTATTGATGGTCAGACGATGACTGGTGAGGTGTTTGGGTCATGACAGCCATGAGGTCATTATTGAAGTTTCGGTTCCAAATAGGACGCTAGTTATGCCACTCATGACATGTCACTCTGCTTTTGTCTCCAGGAGTTGCATTGTGGTCCACCCTGGTTTGGGGCGGACCAAGGTTATAAAACGGGCTGGAGCCAACAAGGAGGTGCGCAGTCTTCTATTATGCTCCGAAAGAGCACACCTCCATGTGTTGAACCCATTGCGGCTTTAGGCCAGAGGTAGGCAGGGATAGGGCGTCGATGCAGGCCGCCACCACAGTTGGTAACGCAGAACGGTTAAGACCAGCTCCTGTCCTACAAGTCCTGCTTGTGCAGCCCAGTGGCATTAACAGGCCTGCTGCTGCTGATGCGCCTGCTGTCCACAGGTGTGGCCCCAATGCACACGGTCAGCGTACTGAATGGCCCCTGTGATGTTAACAGGGAGTTCCTGGGCTGGGTGGGCATGTGGACCCTGTGACGCTAACAGGGCTCCCAGTCTCCAGATCCGAGTGGCGTCTAACTCGGTTCAGGCAACTATTAGTTTCATAGCCACACAGATCTGTATCCTCCATCTAACCTTCCAGTTGCCAACCTCTCTTTTTCCATCTGGGAGCACGGTGGACACTGACTGCTGATGGGGATATATACCTTTCTCTTTCTTTTCTTATTAATTTTTGTTATATAGCGGTAACATAGTATATACCACCTTATCCAAATCTGCCAGTCCCACCGTAACAGATGGTGTTTCTTCATCAAATGTTACTTTTGCTTAACCAACAAACCCACGGACAAAAACTGTTTTCCCCTTTCCAACACACCTGTTCCCCTTTCCACCAGCATCTGTCCTTTTTTAACTCATTTGGTATATGACCAAAAGTGTAACTCTGCAGGGACACCCTACTCAACGCCATCTCAGCACAGCAGCCATCCCTCGGTCCCTCAGATGTGGACAAGTAAAAGACCATTTCCTCCTATCCATGACAAAGAGTTGAGATTCACTCTGTGCAGCACAGGTGTTTACTGGAAAAGCAGATCTAAGAATTCGTACCACCTTCTGCAGATACTCCTGTATACGTGCGTCCCTTTCTATGGCAGGAATTATTTCGCCAAATTTTGTCTTGTACTGGGGATCTAACAGTGTGGCAACCCAGTAGTTAGCATTACTTTGAATTCGTACAATCCGAGGGTCATGTTGTAGGTAGTGCAGCAAGAAGGCGCTCATGTGTCTTGTGCATTCAGGAGGACCAAGTCCTTGGTGTGTTGGTGGCAGAGAGGTGAGAATCGTGCCTCCTTCCTCTGCCCTCTCCCCCCAACCTCGCACAACCGAAATGTGAGCAAGCTCTCACTCATCTGCTGAGTCTTCCATGGCCATCGCCAGTTCATCCTCCATTTCTTAATGGGCTCCTGCACCTTCCTCAACAATTTTTGCAGATACTATGCGCCCTTGTTAATCCCTCTCCCCCACCGTCTCTTGACTTCCGCCTAGGTGCCGCTCACCGTCTGGACCTTATAGATCTTATTATCCCTTCTGCATATGACTCCACCTGTACTTCCTCCCCTTCCTCTTGGACCAACACCTGACTCCGAATAATGCATACAGTGTTCTCCATCTTGTAGATGACCAGAATTGTCACGCTGAGAATGGCATCGCCAGTGCTAAAGATCTTCGTCGATATTTGTAAACTATGTAGAAGGGTGCATAGGTCCTTGATCTGACACCACTCCAGCAGCGTGATCTGCACCACCTCTGGATCAAGTTAGCCTAGGGTATACGTCATACCGTATTTCAGCAGGGCTCTGCGGTGCTGCCACACATGCTGCAACATGTGCAGATTCCAATTCCTGCTTGTCGGAACATCGCATTTCAGGCGTTTAACCGCCAGACCTTAAGACTTCAGGAGCGATGAAAGTTGTTGAGCTGCTGGGTGCGAAGGATGAAAGTGAGCACATAGCAGCGTGCCCGCTGCACAAGGCCATGTAGGCCGGGATGGTATTTTAAAAATTGCTGGAGAATCAGATTCAACACGTTAGCCATACAAGGCACGTGTGTCACATTGCCTTGACGAAGGGCCGCGGACAGGTTTGCATCATTGCCGCACAATGCTGTTAAGTCACCAACGTAGTCCACTCAATCAATTTGTACTCCGGTCGCCAGGTGACAACGTGTTCCTTTCGTGCATAGTGCTGATGATGGGAAAGGAGTCGATGCCAGCGGCGCAGGTGGACGCAGGTTATGCTCACCCACTGGGCTGCGTTACCTTGACAGATGCAGAACCACAGGCTGAATGTAGGTGGTGGGTATCTCACAGATGAAGTACCATCATTCAGCTACAACCAATGGGAATACACCGCACCCTGTTTTAGGCCCCTCCTGTCTGCAGACCACTGCCAGACAAAGCTATGAACCTCTTGTTACTGTTACCCCCAGTTCAGTTTAATGATTTTGTGTGCTTGTTACCTGACTACTTTTCCTGCTTGCTGTTTATGTACCTCGTTGGCCGATCCGCATTTCACCTCTGCTTGTTTTCTGATTAAGTCCTGGCCATCCCATTCTGTTCCTCTTCCTCAATTAATGTTTTGTTCCTGCATGACTACTATTCTCTGGAACTGCAGCCTTCCACAGGTATTGATCAACTTGGGGCTTGTGTAATTCCAAATCACTGTATAGGGGTTAAAGGGTTTCAGGGTTCTGGGTGTCCAGCTTGGTGAGTGGCTTCCCTCTAGCCTATCCTTTACAGCCCATCTGAGTGTGTCGATCCAGGCAGGCGTTACACCGTGCCCTCTGCAGAAGGCCATGTAGGCCGGGATAGTGTTTTAAAAATTGCTGGACAACCAGGTTCAACACGTGAGCCATACAAGGCACGTGTGTCACATTGCCCTGAAGAAGGGTCGCAGACTGGTTTGCATCATTGTCGCACCCGATCTTCCCTGGCTGCTGGTTGAGTGGAGACAACCATTGATGAAACTCGGTCTCACTCTACAGAGCTAACCGTCCACAATTCCTCAGCGGTGTCTCACATTTCCCCTACATTTCAAAGTAAACATTTGACCGCCTGATGGCCTTGAGCTCTGCTGCCAGCATAGTAAGGAGGTGTGTGGGATTCCTTGGGCGTAGTTACAAGGAAGGGTGGACTGACCACACAGGGTTTGGGCCGAGGTGGAGGACCCACACGAGGTTGAGGAGGCAGAAGCAGTGGAGGAACTTGTACATACAGAGGAAGGATTGACACACAAGTCGTGGGGACGGCAAGACTTGTACAGCAAACCCTTCTCCATCTCTCACCATAGTTACCCAGTGCCCAGTCAGCAACATGTAACTCCCCTGTCCATGCTTACTGATCCAAGTATCTGTGGTGAAATGCACCCTGTCACACACAGAGTTTCTCAAGGAATCGGTGAGGTTGTGTGCAACCTGCTGTGGTAGCGCGGGCATGCCTTTCTTGGAGAAGGAGTGACGACTGGCCATCGGCTCTTGGGGCACTGCAATGGGCATAAGGTCTCGAAAATCCTCGGTCTCAAAAGGGTATAAAGGCAGCCTTTCTGTTGCCAACAAGTTGCAGATGATGAAACTCAACCTCTTAGTCATGTCATGCCCTTCGAAAATCATGTAAAACACAGTGAGGGGACTCCAACCACAGTCTCCCTCGTTTCCACTAATTGGGCCACACACACCCCACTTGACTGGCATCACTTGATCCCCCTTTTCAAAATGAAACAGATGCTTTGCATGAAGCACTCTCAAAAATACGCGTGCCTTTCACGTCCCCTGGATGACCCAGGGGAAGAAAAGTCCTCTGAGAGCCATGACTTGTTCATCTTGGTTCTTTTTTCAAAAGCGAGGGGACTCCAACCACAGTCTCCCTCGTTTCCACTAATTGGGCCACACACAACCCACTTGACTGGCATCACTTGATCCCCCTTTTCAAAATTAAAAAGATGCTTTGCATGAAGCACTCTCAAAAATACGCGTGCCTTTCACGTCCCCTGGATGACCCAGGGGAAGAAAAGTCCTCTGAGAGCCATGTCCACATTGTCAGTGGACAGACACGTGTGCTTATCTGCCAGCAGACCCCCAGCAGCACTGAAGACCGGTTCCGAGAGAACGCTGGCTGCAGGACACGACAAGATCCCCAAGGCGTACGTGGCAAGCTCAGTCAATTTATCCAGATTGGAAGCCTAAAATGAGCAGGGCTCAAGTTGCACAGTAATGGCATCGACGTTTCCTTGCATATACTCATATATCTGTGTGTCCTCCTCTTTTTCCTTGTCCAGCTCTTTTGTTTTCGCATGAGTATATGTCCTTGTCACTTTCCCATGTGTTTGTGTTGTGTTGTGAGTTGTTTGTCACCTTTTGGACACCTTTGAGGGTGTTTTCTAGGTGTTTTTATGTGTTTGTGAATGCCTGCCATTGTTTCCTATGCAGTTCGAGTTCGGTTCGTCGAACGTTCGACGAACCGAACTCGAACGGGACCTCCGTTCGGCGAACCGAACTCGAGCCGAACGACGGTTCGCTCATCTCTACTGCTAAGGCCAGTGGTGGCCAAAGCGGTCAGGTGGTCATTACCAGAGGGCTACCTTAGCAGCAAGTGATTCAGTGGATAAATAATTGTTTGTTTTCTTGCTTACAATGTATAAAATCTTGATGCGAATTTTGCACAACACACGGTAACCTTGTTTTCATGGTTAAAGCATTTTTAAAGTTAGAGTTTGTTTAGTAATTTAATATGTTTTACTTGTATAAAATCCCAGGTAAGACCGGATTTGGAAGCTTAGTCCATTTCTTTACAAAATCATTTACTTATTTATTTCATAAATTGAGATAGCAAACAACATTGTCAAAGCTCAAGACTTCAAGAAGATCCATATTCATTCCAGAAAACTAAACAGAGGAACTTGAAATTACAAATCAAAAATGTAATTTTCGAGCGTAATTGCTGAAGCAAAGCGTTCTCTGGCTGGATGAAATATTCTGTTTTAGTCAAGGGGCCTCTTGGGTTTGATATTGGAGAATAAAACACATCAAAATGGGCACCAGACAGCAAAGTATTTAAAAAAATAAATAAATAAAGCTATAGCAAATCTAAAGGATAAATTATGTTTGTGCATCAGAGGTTTTAAAACAAATCCAAATTTTCAGCTATTTCTTCTTATGGCGAACAACAGGCAGAAACAGCTGGTTGGCTTAGATAAATTGGATCCTGGAGAATTTCTGGAACTGTACAGAGAGGAAGAATTAGGCAAGCAAGTTTGTATAGAATTGATATGTTATTCATCAGTCGACTAAACAGTTTTCTGAGCCTGACTAGACGGATGGTGGGGAACTGGTTGATGAGCGAACTCAAACTGTAAAGTTCGATGTCCCTACCGAACACCATGTGTTCAGTGCTGAACACCATACACAGACTTTTGACTATACGTCCGATGCCTGTTCAGGCTTGCCACCCTAATAAAGGTTGTTGAAAGGTTGCAGAGCAGCCAATTAGCAAGGTTTTAGGCTGTGGGAATTTCTAGAGCAATTGCAGCCTTGCCAAGTATTGGTTAACGGTCAATGGTTTTGGGGATAAACCTGACAAACCTCCTCGGTCCCGTTATACCGGTGTCGACCTGAACTCTTCAGCCACCTCTCGCCAGACCTAAAGCGTCCCCTTTCCGTCTGGGTTACCCCTTTTCCAGTGTCTTTATTTTCTTTTGGGGTACCCTCACTCAGGACGTCGGACCTATGTTATTTCTAGCCCTTCTTTCAGTCATCAATTTACTCTCGTCTCTTCTTGTCACTCCTTACTGACTGACTGTTAACTGACTAACTGTCAGTTGTCCTGTCAATCACGTCACGTCTCACGCTCAGCTAGGCTCTACCCCCCTATGGACCTACTATATAAACAGTCCCAGGAATATGAAGGTAGGGGCTGCTGAGTCAATGTTACTCAATCTAATATAAGACTCTGCATTTCCTCTCTCTTTCACCTGTGACCAAAGGGCACTGCACCTTGATGTTAAGGTGCTGTATTCCCCTATAGCGCCTAACCACAGGGGTGCCACACAAGTCTCTGCGGTGCGGCTGTAACACTGCTTCTGGGTCCATTCATTACTAGAGATGAGTGAACCGCTTAAGGTTCAATTCGTGGTCGCTGACTTCACCTGTATTTGCCGAATGGTTCAGCTAACTTATCTGAAACCAGTGAATTCAATGAGAGGCAAAAACAAAGGCATAGACAACATCTTTATGTCGTCCAAAAGCTGCCAAAACAGTATAAACTGTATTATGGTGGAGCCACACTGTTGTGGCACAGCCATTAACTTCCTAGACTATTAACGAAAGAAATATTGGATGAGTGACAGATGTAGGCCTGTTGCTCTGAGAACACGTTTACTTCAGACAAGTATACAAATTAGAGACCCATCTTGGAGTCTCCATATTTCCCAAATTTGGAGGCAGACAGCAGGACAGTAGTATTAATTGCCCCACAGTACCCATAGTGTCTTAGTGCTGCAATAAACCACAGGGCATACACAGCACAGGGTCTGGCCCAGCTTTCAAATCAAGAGGTGGATGAGTGAAAGGAGTAGGCCTGTTGCTCTGAGCACGCTGCCACTGCAGTTAAGATACAACTTGGAGATCCATCGTTGATTCTCCAAATTAGAGGCAGACAGCAGGATAGTGGCATCAATTGGCCCACAGTACCCATAGTGTCTTAGTGCTGCAGTCAAGCATGGGCCATACATGACACAGGATTTGACCTAGCATTTACAGCTTTCAAATCAAGAGGTGGGTGAATCGATGCGTGACAGGTGTAGACCTGTTGCACCCTGCCACTACAGACAAGGTACAACTTGGAGACACACCTTGGAAACTCCACATTTCCAAATATTACTGCAAACAGCATGACAGTGCTACCAATTGCCCCACTCTACCCATAGTTTCTTATCGCTGCAGTCAAGCATGAGCCACACATGACACAGGGTCTGGCCAGAATGTACATCTTTCAACTCAAGAGTTGGATTGATAGATGAGTGACAGGTATAGGCCTGTTGCTCTGAGAACCTAGCCACTATGGACAAGGTACTGCTTGGAGACCCATCTTGGAGTCTCGACATTTCCAAAAATCAGAGGCAGACTGCAGGACAGTGGCATCAATTTCTCCACAGTACCCATAGTATCTTTGCACAGCAGGCAGGTATGGGCTATGAACTAGACAGGGCTGGTTGTCATGACTCAGGAGGAAGCAAAAATAGAAGAGAAAAGATGAATATTAGGTGTTTCATGCATATAAAAAAAAGCCAAATTGTTAAAGTCACAGCTGTGGACACATTGTGTGATTGTTGTGTCACCAGGGCACTTGTTAGTAACATTAGCAGCAGTAGCAACAGCAGCCACAGAAGACACCACAAAGGTGTCAGACTGCAATAACGCAAAATTAGTGCAGCAAACTGAAAACTACACCATCACATAGTCTGCACAGACTTTGACTGGGGTAGAAAAGTCATTGGAGAGCCATGATTTGTTCATCTTTATGAAAGTTAGGTGGTCTATACTTTCAGGGGCCAGCTGGATGTGTTTATCTATCAGGACATCCCTAACAGCACTGAAGACATGTTCTGAGAGAACGCTGGCTGCCAGGCATGACAAAACCTCCATGGTGTAACTGCAAGCTCAGACTACTCTTCCATTTTTAAAGACCAAAATTCAAAAGAGTCCAATTTCTCCCTGATGGCATCGACATTGAGCTCTAGATACTCTTCCGCCATCCTCTCGAGTTGTTCACTATGAGTCAGACTTGTACTCTGCTCTGTTAGTGCAAGGGATGGTCTAAAAAAGATGTGTCAATAGTCACAGAAATTCCTGCTACCACTTAAACTGCTGCTGCTAATTGTTCTGCAATGACAACTCGACGTTCCCGGGTTTGGAAGAGTAGAACGGCAATGAACATTGCTGTCTTGGAGAAAACCACTCTTAAGATTGTGCACAAGTTGATTTTAATACTTCAGCATGTGCATATGCTTTTCCAAGGGGGTGAAGCATCTGACAAAATTTACTCTTATACCGTGGATCTAACAGAGTGTCAACCCAGTAGTCAGCACTATTTCTAAACCTAATAATTTGTGAATCATGGTTCAGCAAGAATGTGCTCATGCGTCGGATGCTTCCACACTGTCCAAGTCCATGGTATGTTTGTGACTGGGTAACACTCAAGCTTGCTTCCTCTGTCCTCTCCCACCAATCACGGACAACAGAGAAAGGATCAATATCTTCTTCACCTCTTGACGGTTGTAGGCCCATCATCTCTTCCTCCTCATCCTCCTTCATTAGATCCTTGCCTCCAGCACCTTCACTAACAGTTTGACTGGTAACAAGAGCTCCCCTTGATTGATACACTCCATCGCTGTAGCGATGCAAGCCGAATCGCCATGATATGTGAACGGCAGAGAAGTGAGCACACAGCAACTGTGTCTTTTGCACCAACGCATACAGGCAGGTATAATGACCTAGAAATTACTGTACAACTAGGTTGAGGGCGTGAGTCATGCAGGGCACATATGTGAGATGGACCCGGTGAAGGGCCACCAACAGGTTCATACCGTTATTGCACATGGCCTTCCATGTCTCTAGGTTCATTGAAGAGAACCATTGCTCTTCAACTGTGTGACTGCATTCTCCAATGCATATTATTTCCCCCCCTGCTTGATTGCGGTGAGCCCTGGCTGTGCTGTATGGAGGTGGGGGGATTCTCGTTATACTGTTGCAATACGTGTTACATTAAGGGAGAGGTTGATGGGACAGGTGGAGGCCCTAGAGGAGTTGAAGTAGGCAGTAGCTGTGGAGGAAATGGTAGATACAAAAGTTTGTCCCGCAAGCCTGGGGGATTCCAAGACTTATGGAGCAGCCCCTTGCCCTACTGCCCCCGAAGCCACCAGAATCACCCAGTGCCCAATCAGCGACATGTATCGCCCCTGGCCATACTTGCTTGTCCAGCTGTCAGTAGTGAAATGCACCCAGTCATACAGAGTTTTTCAAGGATCAGGTGATGTTGTCTGCAAAATGTTAGTTGAGCACAGGCACAGCTTTATTAGAGAAGTAATGGCAACTGGTTCTGGGGGACTGCAATGGCCATCAAGTTTCGTAAACCATCTCTATTCACCACGTGGAAAAGCAGCATTTCCGTGGCCAACAGTTGGATATGATGAAGTTCAAGCTTTTAGCATTGGCATGTGTAGGAGGAAATAATCATTTACATTACTAATTTTGTGGGACTGAGGACTGTATGCTGTAATGAGAGAGGGTGGAGTTGGGTGTACATGACAAGTTTGTAGATTGGCAGGGAGGTGTAGGTGGAGATGGTTTGGTAGATTGAGAAAGATGTGGTGTACTCGGTGTCTGACATTGGTCAAAAATACCAGGCAGGTACACTTCAATAAAAGCTGATGGGCTCTCATTCACCGCGATTGTAGCAGGTATGCAAGTGGACATTCTACAGTTGGGGACCTGTGTGAGAAAACTTTCGATGGTGATGGAGGAGGAAAAAGCAGCAGACACAGTTAATGAAGCAGCTGGTAATTGTGGAGACCCTCTGGGACACGTTTTAGTGCTGTAAGGTTGCCAGAGTTACGTACAGTATGTTGGAAAAACATGTGCCAGTTCATGCATGTAGTAGTCAAATTATTGGAATTTTTACCTTTTATTGAGTCCTTTATAAAGTTGGCAGATAATGAAAGTTGGGTCATCATTTGCTTTCTCAAAAAAGGCTCAGGCTAGGAAAACTTTCCTGCGAATTACAGACCCACGACCACTCCTGGCCACAGCCAGAGTTGTGGCTTAGGATTCAGTGCTTGTCCTAGTTGCATCCCTACATGTTTGTGTGTGAATTGGCAACATAACCTTCTCCACCTCCTCTGCTGAGCTACTCAGATACGTGTTCATGGGTTCATACCAAGTGGGATCTCCAACCTCATCATCATCCTCCTTGTCTTTCTCCCTCTCTCACTCTCCCTTCCCCTCAACCTTCTCCTCTCCCTCTCTTCACCTCTCCCTCCTTCTGTCCCTCATTTCATCTCTTATTCTCAGTCTCTCTGTTTTTTTTTTCTTTCTGCCTCCCCTTTCTCCCTCTCACCCTCCCTCTCTCACCCTCTCTCTCTCCTTCTTCCCTTCTCCTTCCCATCCTCTCTTACACTCTGTCTTTCTCCCTCTCTGTCACTTTCTCTCCTTCTCTTCCCTCTCCCTCTCTCTGTCATACACTCACTTACTCCTTGACACTCTCTCTATCTTTCATGCTCTTTCACCCTCCCCTCTCTATATCTCAGTCTCTCTTCTTCTCTCTCTCTCTCTCTCTCTCTCTCTCTCTCCCTGTCTCCCTTCCTTTTTCACTTACTCCCTCTCTCCTTTTAATGCTCTATGACTTTCTTGCTTTTTCACCGTCCCCTCTCCTCTCTCCCTCTCTCTCTCCTTTCCTCTCTCCCTCTCTCCCCCACGCTCTCTATCTCCCTTTCTCTTTCTCATCCTCTCTAACTCTGTCTTTCTCCCTCTATCACTCTCCCTCCCTGTCTCTCCCTACTTCTCCTCTTCTCACTGTCTTTCTTGCTCTTTCCTTCTCCCTCCCTCCCTCTCCTCCTCTTTCCTTCTCCCTCCCTCCCCCTCCTCCTCTTTCCTCTCCTTGTGTCACTCAGTCCCTCTCCCCTTCTCACTTTCCTTCTTTCTTCCTCTTCCCTGCCCCTCTGTCCCTTTCTCCTATCATTCTATTTAAATTGCAAATCGGCATCAAAACTTTGGAAAAAAAATCTACTATGTTTTATGTATCATGGGTTTTGCAGCAGATTTGTTTTGCAAGGTTACACCCCCATTTGACTTTCTGTTGCAGAATTTCGGCAAGGAGAAACTACTGTAAATTCCACATTTATAAATTGCAAATTTAGTAGTTCCACATTTCATGCTGCGATGATAATCAACACGATGTGGATTTGAAATCTAATAAACTCATTAAATTACACTACAGTCATTTGTGATATCTTATTCACTTTGCTGCTTCTCTTAAAAACCTTGCATATTTTCCACTCTCAAATCTGGACAGAAAATTTGCAGTGTATTCTACATATATGATCTTTCCCTTATAAATAAAAATTGTAGAGAGCACAGTTTATGTCATCAATAAATTCATATAAATTTCAACTAATATAAACATATAAACACTTATAAATCACTTATCATCCAAAGCCGTCTCACGTTATTTCAATGTCATGCTACTACTCCTCCCCTTGAAGCATGACATGGAAAATACTTCCTGAAATTTCCAGGAAACGTTTGGCTTCTATGCCTATAATAATGCCCTATGGTCAATGTCACGAGAGTACCATGACGGAGAATGGTCCCTCCTCCTTTTGGTGTCAACAGATCACAACCCAGGGCGTCATACACACTTGCTTAGGTTAATATTGCTGGCTGTGCAGATAGTCCTTTATCGAGAGCTGCTAGGATTAAGTAGATCCTCTGGTCTCCTGAACTCTGAATGAAGGCAAGTGTTCTCTTGCTAATTATCTCTGCTATACAGACTTCCCTCCTAGCTCAGGTAAACAATGGTGATAGTTTCTACTTAGCTTGCCTTTAGAGAGAACCTGTGAGTTTTGGACCAGAAAGTCATTCAGAGAACATCTGCTATATTAAAGATGTATTGAGTTTTTCCCTTCCTTTGTCCGTTTTCGTTTTTCCCCTCTGGTCCGTTCCTCATTATTTTACCTCTTGTTGTTTGGAGTGATTTGTATGATTGTTGCTTATGCCGTGGGCGGCGGCGTGCTGCGCTCGCTAACGCTCGGGTCCGGTGCTGTGGCTGCTGCTCGGTGGCTCGAGCGGCGCTCCTCGCCCATGAGTGAAAGGGGTGGTTGGTTTGGGGATTTAGTCCGTGACGCCACCCATGGGTTGTGGTGAAGATGGACACCACCGCTGCTGGTGACGGGGATCCCGGAAGCGATGGTAGGGAGCAGTTGGGATGTTGTTTTCCCCCTCCGTGGGTAGGGGTTGATGGTCCCGGGGCCCGGTGGTGTGACGGGAAGGCAGGGTCGATGAGGTGCAGGGTTGCAGGGACAGCGCGGCGCAGTGCCAGATGGCACGGGTGTACTCACTCAGCAATAGATGCACAAAGTCTCCGGTAAACCAAACGGCTGGATGGACGGGTCCCGCAGCCGGCTGCAGTGTCTCTCCCCGGACAGGTGATGGTGGCTGTCTCTCCCTGCACCTTTGTGTACTGTGATGACTCCAATGGCTTCCCAACGGTAGTCCGCTCCCCGGTGTATAGATACCGGAGGAGCCCGTTCTTCCCTCAGGCGCTGGCCCTCGGATTTCTAGCCGGTGGCGGTGGCTGTATATCCTCACGGTGTGAGCGGTTGCCTTCAATCGGGACTTAGTTGTTAGGGAACCCCGGGGGTTCCTGTCACATTCGGATTTGACTATTGACGGCGGTTCCAAGCCTGGTCGGGGTCCGATGGCCCTGCCTGTGTGTGCTTAGCTTCACTCCGTTCCCCGGTCTGGTACCGGTGGGCCACCGCCCAGCCCCGGTCCTTATAGCTCTGCGGAGTTCCACCAACTCCTGTAGATGGCCACCACCATCTGCCAACCTTGCTCTCAGTGCCTGGGCTCCAACCCAGACACTCGGAGTATGTGACCTCTCACTTTCACTTCCTCAACTCCTCCAAACTCTAACTCTCACTGACTGCTTTTCCCGCCTCCAGGCCTGTGAACTCCTCGGTGGATGGGGCCAACCGCCTGGCTCCTCCCCACCTGGTGTGGACATCAGACCCTGGAGGGAGGCAACAAGGGTTTTGTGTCTGACTAAGGCAACTGTCCGGGGGTGGGGGTGTGTGTGTGTTTTGTCTGTGGCTACCTGGCTAGTCCAGGGCACCACACTTATTTTACCCCATCTGTCTTATCCTCTCTGTGTCTTTAACCCTAGAACGCGCAACCATGGAAATCTACATAGAAAATAAGTAACCTAGTGTGACGCCCTGGGCAAGCCAGGGGTCACAGGTCACAACGCCACCACACCCCACACTCCAGGTAGGCACATCACAGCTAAACTACAAATCCTTGTTGCCTTCCTCCAGTGGCTGATGATTCACACCAGGGGGTGGGCCAGGCGGTTGGCTCCGCCCACCAAGGAGATCACAGCTCTGGAGGCGGGAAGTACCAGGCAATCAGCTCAGGGACGAGCTTGAGTAAACAGAGAAAGTAGCCCAGGGAGGGCAAGAGTAAACAAGTAGTGAAAGTAGAAAAGTGGTAAAGGAGGAAAGCAAGTGAGGTGACAAGAAGGAAAGAAAGCCTGAAGGGTCCAGCTTTGTGTAGGGCCAGAACAGCAAGGTCAGCGACGGCGGTGACTGTCTGGAGTGGGACCGTTTGGAAGTTCCTGGAAGGACCCCGTTGGCTGTGTGCCCGGTGGTCTGGAGCAGTGTTCCGAAGGACAGTCAGCACCAGGGCAGGGGCCTCTCGGACCCCGGCAAGGCTAGGAGTCGCCAAATTTGCCGAATCCGTCAGTGAAGGGGACGTAGATCCCCCAGCAACCAAGTCCCGATTGAAGGCAACAGCTCAACCTGAAGCAGAGAGACACCGCCACCGCCAAGGCACCAGTTTCTTAGGGCCAGCGCCTGCGGGCAAAGTGTAGAGCTCCTCCGGCCCAGATTGTAGTCGGGGAGCGGGTAACCGGAGGGAATCCACCGCTACCACAAGTCAACCATAGGTGCAAGGAAGAGGGACATCACCGTCACCTACCGGGAGTGCAGGTGCAGCCGTCTGTGGGACCGTCCTACCAGCCGTTTGGTTTACCGTACAAACTGTGTCCGTGTCTCAGGCTGAGTGAGTACCACAGTGCCGCAAGGCACAGCGCTGCCCCCGCGTCCCTGCGCCCACCAGGCCCCGCACCTCACAAACCATCACTGGGCCCCGGGATCACCAACCCCTGCCCACGGAGGGGCAACACGACACCTGGCTGCTCCGCATCACCATCCCCGGGACCCTCGCATTGAGCGGCGGTGGTGAAATCACCACAACCGTGGGTGGCGTCACGAACTGTAACAATCCCCGCACCCAACTAACCCCTTTCACTCACGGGCGAGGAGTGTGCCTGCGAGGCCCCAGGTATGCATTCTAAGGTTTTAATCAGGAGCAAAACTATCATTCCTGCTGACCTGCGCACTATACAGGGATGTGTCCAGGAAAAAACAGTGATAGGCACGTGATCAGCGATGGGGTGAAAGAACCCATATTGGGACGTTATTGATTTCTGGGATCATCCTTAGGTAAATTTAGGATGTGACCCTGCTCCCCCTTCCCTAGCACCAGGGCCCACCGTTGTATCGTGTAGACTTTTTGTTGTGGCGCTCGCCGGGGGTTCTTGTGTACCTGGCGGAAACTCAGTAGTCACTGTGTGATATTATGCATCAGATTTGTTTTCCTTTTATATCGAATTTATCTTAAACATTTCTTATACTTTTAGGCTACTATATCTCAACCCCCTTCGGACCTGGATTTGGTCAACGAATTAGACTTGTTAGCCTTCCTTTGGCGTCATCATCTCCATTAGATCCTCTATGCCTCAGTTTCTGGTAAGTGGGAAACTTACATAAAATAAATGATGTGTCTAACCACAAAAACACATTCTGCTTGGTAAAGAGACTTAATTAGTATCATGTTAAAGGTTAACTAATTTGCTCAAGTATAATAAGCAAACCAATTTTGCTAAATGATAGAAACAAATAATTAGCCCCTTGCTTTCCCGGAGACAAGCAGCCTGAATAGAAGTAATATAACCTGCGGCACTGGTGGTATTGTGCCCAAAAAATATAAATCACTGCAGAATGTCTTTTACGCTGTTTATATATTTTATGTCTAAACATAAAAAAGGTCTCATAAAAAGGAAAAAAAGTATTCAAAGTTATGGTCTAGAGAAGTGGTCTCCAACCTTTTTTTACTTTGAGGGCCACAATTCTGCTTTAAGAAATAGTCACAAGCCACAATTGGTGCAAAGAAATTACAAAAGTCATTTGCAAAAAATAACAGATAACCAGTTATTAAAGGAAACCTGTCACCAGATTTGGGGCCTATAAGCTGCGGTCATCACCAGTGGGCTCTTATATACAGAAGTCTAATATGCTGTATATAAGAGCCCAGGCCACTGTGTAGAACGTAAAAATCACTTTATAATACTTAGCTAAATGGTCGGTGTGGAGCAGATGGGTCTAATAGGTGTCTCCGTTGTCCGGGTGCGGCGCCTCCTCTTTTGGCCATCTTTGTCCTCCTTCTTCTGAAGCTAGTGTGGATGATGCGTCCGATGTCATCCACAATAGCTGGCATTGAGGTTCCACGCATGCGCACTACAACACTTTGATCTGCCCTGCTCAGGGCAGATCAAAGTGTGCCTGCGCAGGACCCCAGTGTCTGCTTGTGTGGATGATGTCGGACGCGTCATGCACCCAGGCTTCAGAAGAAGGACAACAAAGATGGCAAAAAGACGAAGGCGCTGGCATCAGAGAACAGAGACACCCATCCCACCAATCTGCACCGTACCGACCATTTAGCTAAGTATTATAAAGTGTTTTTTTACATTCTACACAGCGGCCTGGGCTCTTATATACAGCATGTTAGAATGCTGTATATAAGAGCCCACTGGTGGTGGCCGCAGCTTATAGGCCCCAAATCTGGTGACAAGTTCCCTTTAAATGGTTATCATTAATCATTAAAGAGTTAATGTGGGCTAAAGGGTGAGTGTATCTACTATTTTTCATGCTATATTCTAATAGCCTTTGTAAAACTAGGGCCAGTCTTGTCCACATGTTTAGAAATTGACGAGCTTGTGTGCAGCTCCCTGTGCTTGTCCACATAGTAGACAAGTGCAGGAACCACCTGCTATTTATATGCACTTGTCTAACCTGTAAATCGGACCAGGCTACAACATGCTGCCATTTTTCCACAGCACATGAGCTGGCCTGTGGCAACACAATGGTTGAAAATAAGTTTGAATGTACCTTAGGACTGAATTAAGACATCGGCATGTAACGGTTCCAGCACGGTCTGTGATTATTCAGACTGACCGCTGGACTCCTGGCCTGAACTCAATTGCCTCATAGGCATATATGAGATAGAAAAGTTGGGGATATGAGACCCGCAGTCAATCTTTAAATCGCAATTTCAGACCATGATATATGAGTGTCTGTGAAGCGATGGACCGAGGGCCCTCCGCACTGAATAGAGGGGCAAAAAAGGAACAAACGGTAAAAGAGACAAATTCAGATACAACAGTGTATACTTTAGCTGAGGCGGACGGCCCAGGTCGCCACAACTAGTACAGTAAGCAATACAAGTTCAACTAGCAATACAACGATATGCACATATACAACATTAACCAATCCTACTCTATCCACTAACCTGGCTGGTCTCCTCTAAAGGGACCGGACGGATACTGCACTCTCACTATGGAGGCCTATACTGGTTCCCTCACCGCCGTACTCGGACACTCACTCAAGGCTCCAACCGCAAGACCAGTCCGCTTTGGAGCTTGACTGTACGGTGGTGTGCACTTCACTCCAGAAGGGCGATGCAGGACTTCTTTTCCCAATGTGGTGGACAGCTGGGCTCCTCAAGCAAGGAACTCTGGCAGGCCGGATGTCGAATCTCCTATATCTCCATCCCTCTGCACGTCCTGGAATCCACACTGTCCCACTTCCTGCTTCTCTCTCCACTTCTCTCCGATCAGACTAAATCAGCTCCAGCAGCAGGGGGAGATCTGGTTCATACCATTATGCTCTGCTAGTTAGCCAGTCACTAAAAGCCACAGTGTTGCGGGTCGGGGCCGCTGCCGCTTCTTCTCGGGGGCCTGCTCGGATCCGGGTTCGCTGCTGCGGCTCGAGTGGTGACCGGACCCGGGCTTGAACGGCCGCCCATCCTCACAACAGTCGGAAAGGGGATATTTACAGGGGAGGTATCTGTGACGCCACCCGTGGGTTGCGGTGAGGGATGGTGGCACCGCCGCTGCCTGGTGATGGGGCGTCCAGTGCTGATGGAGTGGGACAGCAAGATGGGAACCCTTCCACAGGTAGGGGAGGTGTAGACCCGGGGCCCGCGGTCTGAACATGGGAGTGATGGCTGCTGGAGGTGGCTCGCCGGGCTGGATTGGGGGTCAATGGTGTACTCACAGTTCAGTAATTTAACACAAGTCCAATAGTAAATCAAGTTGCCAGTGGCCGGCTGCCTTTGGAGAGTGCATTCGGGTCCCGCACCCAAGTTAATGAACAGGTATCCCTTCCTCCTGCACTCTGTGTTTGTCTTTCCTTTTGGACGACTTTGCATGGAACGGAGAAGTCCACTCCCAGTTCTGTGTGTAGTTGGAAGCTGTGGCCCACGAAAGCTGACCCCTGGGATCTCAGTGGGTTCTGACAGACACCCTATCCCCCCGCATTGGGCTTCCATTTTTCTCTATCTGGGCGGTTAATGGGACAAAGTCTGGAACCTTGTCCCTGGCTGGTTAATTGGAGAGGGGCATGCAACCTTCCTCGCCCTAGGGTCCAGGCACCCCGACTGTGCAAGGCCTCCGGACCGGATTTCCGGTGTCGGCACCGGCGGGCTACAACCCTGCCCCAGTACACTTAAGATTACCTGCGACCGGATCTCCGTCGCCTGTGGCCCTGTTCACGGTCTGCCACCTAGCCGGGTAGTCCAAGGGCTACTACCCCTGACTACACTGCACAGTGTCCACTTCACTTCCACTGAACTGAACTCCGACTTGAACTTCAACTTCTGTCACTGTTCCCCTAAGCTTGACTGGCCTGTTCCCACCTCTGACACCTCAAGACCCCTAGGTGGGCATTCTCATCCGCCTGATCCCGCCCACTGGTATGTCCCTATTATCACGAGGGGGTGGCTAGGGTTTAATAGCTGTGTGTTGTACCTGAGTGTAGGTTTTTGGTGGTAACGAGGAGGATGTACACTTTTGTGACTACCTGGCTTTGCCAGGGCGTCACAACAGTACAAAACAATCTTAAAATCACAGTGAAGCAACATTCTTAGTAAGGGCTTCACTCCCCTATATCAAAAGGAGGCCTTAGACTGAATTCAGCCATTCGTGGTTTACAGCCTGAGCACGGACCGTGATCCACAGAGTAAAGGTGAGTAAGCCTCAAAGAAATATACTGTACATACTGTACCTCCCAAATATGAAAGATAAGAAAGAGGGATACTTACTTGAGTCTGGTCGGTATCTTAAACTTACCTTAACCCTCAACTGGTGAGGTGAGATTTTTGTCACGCAACTGGTGATGTGGGGCTCCCTATACCCCAGTGTTTAGAAATCTCTCATTTTTACAGAAAATGCAAATATCACGTTTGTTTTAATTGTTTTCTTATTGGCGATTGATTACACATGAGTATAATAAATTTTTGACAACCACAAGTATCAGAAAATGTAAAACATTGATGATTCATACCAGCATTTCCCAATGAATGCCAGCTGAACAAAATTTCCCTGGGGTGGGGCAAACCCCACCTCACCAGTTGAGGGTTAAACTTGCCCTCCTCTATCTGCAACTACACTGAAATATTGCTCCCAGTGAAGTCAGTGTTTCCAAACATATGGTACCATTTTCATGGTCTCCACATTGCCTCCCTCACACAGTGTTATGTCCCCACAGCGTACGCACAGCTCTGCTACATCAACACACACCTTGCACATGTGTCTTTCTACTCTTACTAACTCTGCTTACTAGCCAGCTGTTAAAATGGTTTTAATATGGTACCTGACAATTAACTCTTAAGGCCGCTTTACACGTTGCGACATCGCTAGCGATCACACCTGCCCACGTCGTTTGTGCGTCACGGGCAAATCGCTGCTCGTGGCGAACAATATTGCTGGTACGCGTCACACGGACTTACCTTCCTAACGACGTCGCTGTGACCGGTGAACACCTCTTTTTTAAGGGGGAGGTTCGTGCGGCGTCACAGCGACGTCACACAGCGGGCCACC
Organism: Anomaloglossus baeobatrachus; assembly: GCF_048569485.1. NCBI lineage: Eukaryota > Metazoa > Chordata > Amphibia > Anura > Aromobatidae > Anomaloglossus > Anomaloglossus baeobatrachus. Next base: position 60,667,703 of record NC_134354.1, read on the forward strand.
AATAGAAGCGGAGGGGCGGAGAGCAACCGCATTAACGACACGCCCACCTTGTTGCCGGAGGACGCAGGTACGCTGTTGTTCGTCGTTCCTGGGGTGTCAAACGTAGCGATGTGTGCTGCCTCAAAAACGACGAACAACCTGCGTCCAGAACGAGCAAAGATATTTGGGAAATGAACAACGTGTCAACGATCAACGATTTGGTGAGTATTTCTGATCGTTAGCGGATGCTCGTAGGTGTCACACGCAACGACGTTGCTAACGGCGCCGGATATGCGTCACGAATTCCATGACCCCAGCGATATCTCGTTAGCTATATCGTTGCGTGTAAAGCGGCCTTTATACTGCCAGAAAGTGCACACTATTAAACATAGCAATGACAAATGCTGTTAAAGCCATATTAACCACTTAAATGTAAAGAAAATAAAGAGTAATAAATACAGCACCAATAGACCATATGAACTTATTTTAAAGATTTTGCTACAGTATTACCTTTCTATAAATTTATCTTTCACTCTATGTGCTAAGATTCCTTCTGTTTTTTTTATTTCTTCTATTATTCATAATTACATTTTACTTTATTTTTTTTTTTTATCCCAGGTACCACATGTATGGTATCAGTGTATACCGCTTATCTGTTCTTATCATACCTGCAAAAAATAATGAGCAAGTTATTTTTTCTAAAGAAGGAAATTATGGCCCAATTTGGAATTTTGGACAGGTGACATTGAATGAAACGTCTGGATTGGCTGTGAGTATATATTCAGCTTTTTCTATCAACTTGTTGAATAATTTGGACTTAAAGTGCGGCTATTATTTCATATTTTTTTGTCTAAATTGTTCCAACATTATGTAAAGATTAAGAAGAAGTCCTAAAATACATTTATAGGTTCACATTCCGTTTTTCTCTTTGCCTGGAGATGGTATAAAATGTAGGGTGGAAGCTTACCATAGCCTAGTGAAGGAAAGTAGAGAATTTGGAGCTCTGCAACAGAATTTGGGCTACAAGGCATCTTTCTTGTCCTCTTGCAGTGTGGATACAAGCAGTCTGTTTAGGTATGCAAAAAAAAACAACATTTTCTATAATTAAAAATTGGTTCCATGTTTTTTTTTTTATATAGAAGTGAGTATAGGGTGAGATCTGATAAAGGGAACCTGTCAGATGCAATATGCACCCAAAATCACAAGCAGTTCTGGATGTATATTGCTAGTCTCTGCCTAACTGTCCCTGTTTCTAGTAGCATAGATAAAGAGATCTTTAGAAAAAGTATTTCTAAAGATCCTTTATGATATTCTAAAGAGTGTTGGGACTAGTCACAAGGGTGTTACTTCCTGCGCGCATTCTGCCCTCTTAGCATGTTAGTACACCCACAGGGTAGTGCTTACATGCTATTCAAAAATCATCACCAGCGGTGATGCTCTTGACCGTGTCAGCTATCACCACTGATCAGAGGTCCTGGTACTTAGGGTATGTGCGCACGTTGCTTTTTACCTGCTTTTTACCTGCTTTTTTGCTGCTATTTCTTCTGCGCTGTTTAATGCCAAAATGGATGTGTTCTTCTATTCAAGCAAAGTCTATGGGAATTTGGGTTTCTTGTTCACACTATGTTGTTCAAAATGCTGCCTTTTTGAGGCAGAACTTTGGTCAAAAACTCAGCTTTTCAAAGAAGCAACATGTCAATTGTTTTTGCCATTTGGGTTTTGCACTGCAAAGCTGAGTTTTTGACCAAAGTTCTGCAACAAAAAGGCAGCATTTTGAACAACATAGTGTGAACAAGAAACCCAAATTCCCATAGACTTTGCTTGAATAGAAGAACACATCCATTTTGGCATTAAACAGCGCAGAAGAAAAAGCAGCAAAAAAGCAGGTAAAAAGCAGGTAAAAAGCAACGTGCGCACATACCCTTACAGTCCGGTGCAGTATGAAGCCGGGCATACGCGTCCCAGCTTCAGAGAGGTAAAGTGTGCATGACCGGAACTGCCAGGACTTCTGATCAGCGGTGACAGTGGACAAAAGTAAGTGTGTCACCGCTGATGACGCTGCATTGAATAGCATGTTAGTACACCTCTGTGGGCGTGCTACCATGCTAAGAGTGCGGAATCAGTGCAGGAACTAATGCCCTTGCCACTGTGAAGCCCCACAGGTGTTGTATCGGTGCATACCTTCAGGGACTCCACGTAGCTGGTGCTGGTCACAGGTAGGGGATCTTCAGTTTTGATCGTGACGCCACTCTCAGTATTGCGGTCAGTGGGGACCGCCACTGCAGGTTAGGGGACGCCTGGGGCTGATGGTGGGTGCAGTCGGATATAGTAGCCTCCTGAGAGTGAGGCAAGCCCCAGGGCCCGGTGTGGGTTTGTAGTACCACAGGTCGCAGAATGACTCAAACACAGTCCAAGAAGTCTTTTAACGTGTTTACTCACTGTTTGGAGGTCACGGTGAGATGCCCGGGCGACACTGTGATAACCAGGTGGAACCAGGAATTCCAGGAGGCCGTTCTGAGGGTAGCTGTCCACTCGCCTTCCTTGCACTCTTTCTGTTTTAGGAGGATCCTTTGCTTGAAGCGTAGTAGGACCCCTCCAGGGAAGCTGTTACCACCCTGCTCCCCTCTCTCTGGCTCGTCTGCCGGCAGCGTGGCCTTGGTGGGATGGCTTCTGGCCCTGTCCCCTTATGGGCCTGGTGTGCTGCTTGGCTCAAGCTCTGTGTAGTCGTGGTGAGGGCATGAAGTACCCCCCCCCACCTGTAGGTTAAGCAGCTCTGGATGATCTGCTGCCTGTTCTGGGGACCTAGTTCCCCTTGTGTGCTCGGATACTGGGATCTCCGTACTCAGCCACCCCTCTTTCTCTGGATGCTCTTCAGGCCGACCCACAGTACTCCGTTCTCCTCCGCTTTCAGCTACAGCACTCCTCAGGACCTGTCTGCACGGGAGCTTCTCTGCTCCCCCTCCATACACTTCAACTTCTTCCTCTCGACACTCTCACTTCCTCTCCCTCTCTGCCCTGCTTCCTAGCAACCAGCCCCTGAACACACCCCTAGCTGGGAATTGAAAGTTAACTCCTTCTGGCTACCCAAGGGTCCCCTCTGGTGATGTGGGAGGCCTGGTCACTATATGTTTGTGTGTGCACCTCATCCTGGCCTTTGGAGATTACCTGGAAGCATTGCTCCCGCATGGGTGCAATACTCTGTGGTGCCTGACCAGGTCAGGGGCGCCACATTCCCCCTTAGTTATCATCAGCACGTCCTCGGGCTGCAAAGACAAGAGAAAGAAAAAGGTAATTACAAACTTTTCCCACACAGGGGCAATTATTTACATTTAAACATGCCAGGTACCATTCCACCACCAACCACCCACATGTCCGAAACCCACCCAAAAACCTCCAGGAGGCAGGTCACCGGTCCTTTTGGTAACCAGGTCTGGGCCATCACATTCCCCAGACCTTTCCTCCAATCTTCCTCTCCTGAGGAGAGTGGTGTAAGGTAGGCCCCATAAACAGGCGTACCCGCTTCCGAGTGTTGGAGGGCAGGCCCCATAAACAGGCGTGCCCCCTTGTTGGTGCAGAGCCATGCCCCTCAACAGGCAGACTCTGTGGTTGGTACCAAGAAGGCAACTTTTTACAATGCAAAGTTTGTGGTTAAAGCCAGTTCATAACCAGTGGTCTAACATTTTAAGGAAGTCTCACAATAGTCCTTGTGGGCACATTTCGCTTAAACGTTGCTTAACTATAACAGGTTAAACATTACACTCCATACCGTCACTTTCAACTAAACTGTACTTTGTCTATAGCGTAATGGGAGCTGACCAAAGTTGCTGCGGGTTGATCTACGCAGTACTATACTGTCATCTGTCTGAGGTTGTGTCCTCCCACCCGATGTATGTGTCTCAATGTGAATTCTGGGTGTACTGGGTACTGATACCAATGCGTGGTTTTCTGCTTCAGCTACATTTGGCACTTCTAGGTTCTGAACAGGTGCTTCTAGGTCTCCTACTTCTCTAGATTGAGTGAATGTAATGACTGGAATAACAACTGCTCCATTGTATTGAGGCCAACTTGCTGGAAAATCTCCAAGCGCAGTATGGATCATCCTTTCTTTTGGTTCTTGAACTGGCAAAGGGTTGGGAATTTCTTCAGGGATTCTTAGTTGTTCAGGACATTTCTTTAGGCGATCTCTAGAAACGACAGCTGTTGTTTTTCCTCCATCTTTGCTGATAAGGCATGTCTTTTCATTGCTAAGCGTTGATGGTAACACAGTATAGGGTTCTTCTTCCCAGTGATTGTCAAGTTTATGACGCCTTCTCTTTCCCTTGAGAACTATATCTCCTGGCATCAAAGGAACAGCAGGTGCTTTTCGATTGTAGGCCTTTTCTTGTTTCTCACGCTGCTGAGTCAGGCTTCGCTCCACACACTCTTGTACTTTCTTGTATTGGGCTTGGCGGTTGGAATCCCAATCAGCACCTTGTTGATGGTCTTCAGGGGTCTCAACTCCCATTTCCAGATCTACTGGCAATCTCCCTGGTCTGGCCCTCATCAGGTATGCCGGTGTGCAGTTCGTGGAACTCACAGGGATGTTGTTATACATGTCCACTAGATCGGGTAGTTTTTCTGGCCACTGACTTCGTTCCTCCAATGGGAGCGTCTTCAGAAGATCGAGAATGATGTGGTTCATCTTCTCACACATGCCATTGGTCTGAGGATGGTAAGGCGTAGTACGGATCTTCTGGCAGCCGTATAGGTTACAAAACTCCTTAAACACTTTAGCTTCAAAGGCTGGTCCTTGGTCAGTGAGCACTTGATCTGGATAGCCATGTGGTCGACAGAAGTGTGTCTGGAAAGCTTTGGCTGCGGTTTGACCTGTCAAGTCCTTGACTGGTACTACCACCAGGAATCTGGAGTAGTGGTCAACCATAGTGAGAGCGTAGTTGTAGCCTTGTCTGCTGGGTGCCAACTTTACATGGTCCAGGGCCACGATCTCCAGGGGCCGTTTAGTTTGGATGGGCTGGAGTGGTGCTCTCTGGCGGTGCTGGTCTTTTCTTCTAAGATTGCAAGGCCCGCAGTTTCGACACCACTTCTCTAGGGCAGATCTCATGCCCACCCAGTAGAATCTTACTTTAAGTAGGGCCTCCAGTTTCTTCCAACCAAAGTGGCCTGCACCATTGTGATAGGCTTCTAGCACCATCCTCGTATCCTTCTGTGGTACAATCACTTGCCACACCTTCTCATGCGTCCTCGGGTCAATGATGCTCCTGTAAAGTTTGTCTTGATAGATGAATAATCGACCCCTCTCCTTCCATAGGTACTGTGCCTCAGGTGGGGCTCCTTTGTCAAGGCTGGCGCCAGGCTGGCTGATCAGTTTCTTTACCAAGCCTACCGCTGGATCATTTTCCTGGGTCTCCTTCCAGTTGTAATGAGGTAGTGGGTTCAGGGTCACCTCTTGGCGGTTGGCACGCGACTGCCGACACTGTTTTGCTCCATGGCGATGGAACGCTGGCAGCTCAATCTCTTCCAGATCATCTTCATCTTCACCCTCGTCTGCTAGGTGAGGCATCCTGGACAGAGCATCTGCGTTGCCGTTCTTGCGGCCAGCTCGATACTTGACAGTAAAGTCATAATTCGCCAGTCGGGCTACCCAACGCTGCTCCATGGCACCCAATTTAGCAGTATCCAAGTGGGTCAGGGGGTTGTTGTCCGTGAAGACAGTGAATTTGGTGGCTGCCAAGTAGTGCTTGAACCGCTCTGTGATAGCCCATACCATGGCCAGGAACTCCAGCTTGAATGAGCTATAATTCTCCGGGTTTCTTTCAGTAGGCCTGAGCTTCCTGCTGGCGTAAGCAATCACACGCTCTTTGCCTCCCTGCACCTGTGAAAGCACTGCTCCCAGTCCCACATTACTGGCATCGGTGTACAGTACGAATGGCAGACCGTAGTCAGGGTAGGCTAGGATCTCTTCACCCGTCAAGGCCCCTTTCATTTGTCTGAAGGAGTGTTCTTCTGCTTCTCCCCAGTGAAATGGCGGGCCGGAGATCTTTCCTCTCTTCTTTGGGTGGCCTACCAGGAGCTCTTGCAAAGGCGCTGCCATTTTCGTGTAGCCCTTGATGAACCTTCTGTAGTAGCCTACCAAGCCAAGGAACTGACGTACCTCCCGGACGGTAGTAGGTGTGGGCCATTCCTGGATGACTGTGACCTTCTCAGGGTCCGGTGCTACTCCTTCTGCACTGACCACGTGACCTAGGTACTGGACCTTTGGCTTCAGTAAATGGCACTTGGATGGTTTCAGCTTCATTCCATATCGGGATAGCGCTTCAAAGACTTCAGCCAGGTGTTTCAGGTGGTCCTCGTAGGTCTTGGAGTACACGATGACATCATCCAGGTATAGCAGGACGGTTTCAAAGTTGAGGTGCCCTAGGCAGCATTCCATAAGCCTCTGGAAGGTCCCGGGGGCATTGCAGAGTCCAAATGGCATGCTGTTGAACTCACAGAGGCCCATTGGGGTGGTGAAGGCCGTCTTCTCCCGATCTTCTTCTGCTACAGATACTTGCCAGTAGCCACTAGTAAGATCTAGGGTAGAAAAGTAGTTAGAGGCTTTCAAGGCAGCGAGGGATTCCTCTATCCTTGGCAAAGGGTAGGCATCCTTGTGTGTTATCTGATTTATCCGTCTGTAATCCACACACATCCTCATCGTGCCATCCTTCTTTCTTACCAGGACTAGGGGAGCTGCCCAGGGGCTGCAACTGTCCCTTATGACTCCTGCCTCCTTCATGTCCTTCAGCATGTCCTTTGTGCGCTGGTAATGGGCTGGTGGAATAGGCCTATGTCTTTCCTTAATGGGAGGATGACTGCCTGTGGGTATGTGATGTTGCACCCCTTTGATCCTACCAAAGTCTAGTGGGTTCTTACTAAAGACCTGCTCGTATTCCTGCACGACCCTGTAAACCCCATGTTTCTGGTAGTCGGGTGTAGAGTCAGTCCCCACGTGTAGTTTCTGGCACCAGTCCTCTAACCGCTTTTGGGAGGTCTCGCCCTCTTTTGAGTCAGCTTGTGTCAGGGGACCTACAGGTGTTATGGCGTCATCTGAGCATGTAAACAGTTTGGCTATGGTAGCGTACCTTGGTAGTCTGGCTTCCTCCTCCCCATAGTTCAACACTCGTACAGGCACTCGTCCCTTGTGTACATCAACTACCCCCCTGGCTGTCAGAATCGTGGGCCAGTGGTCTGAATGAGTGGGCTCTAGTACAGCCTGGTAATCTTGTCCTCTGAGACCTACCGCTGCTCTACACCACATCATCATTTCACTCCGTGGGGGTATCACAATGGGGTTAGCATCCATCACCCGTACACTACCAATCTCACCGCCAGTCTGTTTTACCTGTTGCTTCCTCAGAATGATTCGGATCTCCTTTTGCAAGGCTCTTTGCGACCTGCCGTCAGCACCTTCAACAATCTGGTGAAGCAACAACAACACTTCCCCTAGGCAATTTTCTATGACATTAGTGCCTAAAATCATTTGCGGGTTCCTTTCTCTAATATCAGTGTCCACAACAATCAGTCCTTGTCCCTTCATTTCCTGCCTTCCCACCTTTATGGTTACCTCTTTGACCCCGATCTGGTCTATAGGTTGTCCGTTGGCAGCATAGATGGTGAGGGAGGGGTCCGGTGGTCGGAGATCGTCGTCCGACCAAAACCTACGATACAGGACATACGGGATCGTGGTTACCTGAGAGCCGGTGTCCAATAACGCCGGGGTAGGGATCCCGTCCAGGACGATGGACAGGACAGGACGTCCACCCACGTACTGATCACAGCAGCGACTTGGGCCTGATCTTCTTAATCCTGAGGACTGGCCCTCGGCCCCAGGTTTGACTCGTTTAAAGGACAGGCCCTTGCATAGTGACCTGCCTTCTGGCAACGACGACAGATGGGTTGTCCAGCTGAGTCATAGCGATCACTGCTCCTGCCTCGAGTTGGGGGACCCCTTCTCCTCCGCATCCAAGGGACGTCCTCTGGGTTGTCGGCTAGCAGGATCTGATGAGGGACTTTGGTCTCTGAGGGCAACTGCATTGCTTTCAGGATTTGTGCGACGTCCTTAGTGAGCTGCTGCACTTGGGAGGATAGCGTACTTATGGTCTCTGCTGGCGCGTTGAGTCCTTTTGCAGTCATCAGGGCCTGCGTGGAGGATTCCGCTCCTGCAGCCGTGGAACTGGCAGGGTCTGTGTCCACAGGGGGTTGGAGTGCTTTCACTGCCCGGTCTTTCAGAATGGCAAAGTCCACGTCGGGGTGTTCTAGGGACCACAGCTTCATCTGCTTCCCATCCTCAGGAGAGCGCAGGCCCCGCAGGAATTGTTCCTTCATCATCCGGTTTCCTTCCTGGTCACTGACAGGGTCCACCAGCTTGAGAGCCCGTAGTGCCGCCTGCAGCCTGAGGGCATAGTCTCTTATACTATCTTGGGGCTTCTGACGGCAGTGATAGAAGTCCGTTCTCAGCTCTCCCTCCGTGCGGTGTTCAAAAGCAGCTGCTAGTTTGGCAAAGATGGTCTCAACAGAGCTCCGGTCATCATTGGCCCAGGACTCAGCTTCCAATTCTGCTGCTCCAGTCAATTGTCCCAGCACCACAGCGGCCCTCTGTTTACCAGTCATCGCGTGCATGTCTAGCAGGGTGTTGATCTTTTTCTTAAACCCGGTCAGCGTGTCTATTTTACCGGCGTATTGAGGCAGCCATTGCGCCCCTGGGGCATACAACAAGGACACTGGCATTATGGGGGCGACCTCGGCCGGCGCAGCTGCGACCGCGGCACCGGCACCAGGCGCTGCGGCGTCCAGCGCGACAGGGGCTGGCATCGCTTGGGCTGCGTCGCCCTGACCAGGGGCATTACCTCCTGCAGCGTCCATTTTTCTTCAGAAAATCCGCGCGCTCCCTTTCCACTTCCTGGGTCAGAACGCTCTCTGAATTGTGGGGATTCTGGGGCGGCCACACCTCTTCGTGGGCGGTGCTCTTCTCCCTCGCGCGGGCTGCAGCGCGCGCTTTTGAAGATGGCAATATGGCGGCGGTTCAATTTTTGCGGTCGGACCTCTGAGGCACACGGTCACCTGTCTGAACAGGTCTAGTCCTTATCCTGTTCGTGACGCCAGAAGATGTGAAGCCCCACAGGTGTTGTATCGGTGCATACCTTCAGGGACTCCACGTAGCTGGTGCTGGTCACAGGTAGGGGATCTTCAGTTTTGATCGTGACGCCACTCTCAGTATTGCGGTCAGTGGGGACCGCCACTGCAGGTTAGGGGACGCCTGGGGCTGATGGTGGGTGCAGTCGGATATAGTAGCCTCCTGAGAGTGAGGCAAGCCCCAGGGCCCGGTGTGGGTTTGTAGTACCACAGGTCGCAGAATGACTCAAACACAGTCCAAGAAGTCTTTTAACGTGTTTACTCACTGTTTGGAGGTCACGGTGAGATGCCCGGGCGACACTGTGATAACCAGGTGGAACCAGGAATTCCAGGAGGCCGTTCTGAGGGTAGCTGTCCACTCGCCTTCCTTGCACTCTTTCTGTTTTAGGAGGATCCTTTGCTTGAAGCGTAGTAGGACCCCTCCAGGGAAGCTGTTACCACCCTGCTCCCCTCTCTCTGGCTCGTCTGCCGGCAGCGTGGCCTTGGTGGGATGGCTTCTGGCCCTGTCCCCTTATGGGCCTGGTGTGCTGCTTGGCTCAAGCTCTGTGTAGTCGTGGTGAGGGCATGAAGTACCCCCCCCCACCTGTAGGTTAAGCAGCTCTGGATGATCTGCTGCCTGTTCTGGGGACCTAGTTCCCCTTGTGTGCTCGGATACTGGGATCTCCGTACTCAGCCACCCCTCTTTCTCTGGATGCTCTTCAGGCCGACCCACAGTACTCCGTTCTCCTCCGCTTTCAGCTACAGCACTCCTCAGGACCTGTCTGCACGGGAGCTTCTCTGCTCCCCCTCCATACACTTCAACTTCTTCCTCTCGACACTCTCACTTCCTCTCCCTCTCTGCCCTGCTTCCTAGCAACCAGCCCCTGAACACACCCCTAGCTGGGAATTGAAAGTTAACTCCTTCTGGCTACCCAAGGGTCCCCTCTGGTGATGTGGGAGGCCTGGTCACTATATGTTTGTGTGTGCACCTCATCCTGGCCTTTGGAGATTACCTGGAAGCATTGCTCCCGCATGGGTGCAATACTCTGTGGTGCCTGACCAGGTCAGGGGCGCCACACCACCAGTCCCTGCACTCATTGCTATGTCATAAAGGATCTTTAGAAATACTTGTTCTAAACATCCCTTTATCTATGCTAGTGTATACAGGGACGGTTAGGCAGAGATTTGCAATATACACCCAGAACTGCTCGTGGTCCTGGGTGCATATTGGACCTGACAGGTTCCCTTTAAGCATAAGGATCTGACCTGTTACAGACAAGGAAACCTCTTAATCACAGCCTATCTTATAACACTTCCAGACACTGATATATAATGTATATGACATGAGTCCCTAATACATATTTTGGCCTTTTGTGACTGTTACCAACTTATGATTCCCTTAAAACTGGGTAGTGTGGCTTTCTTTCTAATTTCGTGCCCACCTGACCAGAAGATGCACATCTGATTATAATTGTATGTGAATATTTGTTATTATCACTCGATATTTAGGACAAAGCATCAATAAGATGTATTTGATTATCATCTCCGCTGAGTTAAATAAGTGCTAATCTATAATAGGTAAGAGCAACCATGGTGCCGTGCTCCTCCACTCCATGACTGTTTATATCCTGCCAGTGCTTCAGCTGTTGGAGCTGATCAGTGGAAGTGCCGGTTTTGGTCCTTCCAGTGTAGTGAAATACCTCTTTAAGAGGCAAGACTATTTTACTGTGAATTTCAGTCTGGAGCAAGGGGAGCAAAAAAGAGAAAGGGTAACTGTCACTATATATTAGTTTCTATATCTGACAGTGCTGCTGTTCTGTGGGAGTAAAGGTCCTCAGATTCCTACCGATCAGTCAAAATACTGCTCTGAAGTTCTGTGCGCACAGAGCTGTCTACGGGTGCAATAGAAAATCTATTTGAAAGTGAATGTATGGTCTCGTAAGAGTATTATTAAACTACTTTAACTTTGATGGTCTATCCTTAGGATCCAACACCCAACACCTCCGAAGATCAGCTGGTTTCTGTGCTAACAAGGGCAGCAGGCAGCCGGAAATGCTTAGGGCGTGCGATGTCGGTGGGGTCAAATCCGGCGCCACTTTCGACATCGTTGTGTGTAAATTCTAGATGATACGATTAACGAGCGCAAAAGCGTCGTTATCGTATCATCGGTGCAGGCTCCGACTTTTCCATAATTATGCTGCTGCGACAGGTACGATGCTGTTCCTCGTTCCTGCGGCAGCACACATCGCTGTGTGTTACGCCGCAAGAGCGAGGAACTTCACCTTACCTGCCGCCGGCGGCTCTACGGAAGGAAGGAGGTGGGCGGGATGTTTACATCCTGCTCATCTCCGCCCCTCCACCGCTATTGGCCACCTGCCGTGTGACGTCGCTATGACGCCGCACGACCCGCCCCCTTAGGAAGGAGGCGGGTCTCCGGCCAGAGCGACGGTCGCAGGGCAGGTGAGTGCATGTGAAGCTGGCATAGCGATAATTTTCGCTACGCCAGCTATCACAAGATATCGTACCTGCGACGGGGGCGGGGACTATCGCGTGCGTCATCGCAGCATCGGCTTGCGATGTCACAAGGTGCAAAGCCCGCCTTAGTTCCGGAGCTGCCCTGTCTTCAGCCAGTTACTACACATCCACCTCTATTGATTTCAATGGGAAGCGGGTGTGCAGTACCCGGTCACTATTAATACCAGATGGTTGGGCAACTCCAGAAATAAACATTTCCAGCTGCTTGCTATCACCTTTTGCACCAAGAACACCTGTTCAGTGGGGGTCTCGTGTGTCGGTGAGGGTGCTAACCAATACAACATTGATTACCTATCCTAAGCATAGGCCATCACTGTTAAAGTAGTGGAAAACCTCTTTAAGCCCATATATTGGTTTGTGTATTGAGCTTATGCAGGAGCTGCTGTTTTCAGAGTGGTATTTTGGCTGATTGTTGGGTCTCAGGACCCAAACCGTCAAACATCAAAAGGACTGAATCTGTCATATCTAAAACCTTTTTGAAAACTGTCATGTGTTTTTTGCCCCCAATCTGCCATCACTACCATATGGGGATGAGCAAATCTTTTGGAATTTAAATTCAACAGTTCTAGTGTGACGCCCTCGACCCAAGGGGTCACAGGTAACAACACCCACCACATCACACATACCCCCCATCCCTTGTGAGGACTCACCCGTCACCCGAAAGGGAGACCTGATGCCTCCCTCAGCGCTAGTGGGGCACACCAGGTGGGCGGAGTCAGGCGGAAAGGCACACCCACCGAGGAGACTACTGTCCTGAGGCAGGAAACGCAAAAAAAACAGTTTTGAGAGCAGTGGAGAGTGGAGTGGAGAGTGACAGGAGGGAGGAGAAGCTGTCAGGGACTCGGATTGGAGCCTGGGATCCCCGTAACGTCAGGCAGGCAGATGGTGGTGGCCGCCTGCAGGAGTACCGGTGTAGCGACCGGCGGAACCGTAAGGACCGGGTCAAGGTTAGACCCCGCCGGACCTGAACCGTGGAGTCAACAGCTATCCGGAGCACCAGTAACCGAGTACTCAGACCCCGTCCTAACTTAGAAGCCACGGAGTTTAGGCAAATTCACTGATTGCAGTCTGGACCTCACGGGTTTGACTCGCCCACCCCAGGGCTATGGGACACCCGGTGCCGGGCCGGACTAGTCCGGTGGTAGTCAGTGGTGGCTGGGCCGGCTCCATGGCCCTGGTGGGTGTCAGTAAAATATGTGGCTGGAGTTAAAGTTTGTGTTCGTGACGCCACCTGTGGTATGCGGCTATGAAGCCGCTGCTGCTGTGTAAGACCTCCGGGGTGATGATGTGGCAGCTATGATGGTACTGCTCCCCACAGGTGGAGCAATGCCCAGGGCACTGTTGGTGCTCGTGAGAGTCTATGATGTAGTGGAAGTTTAAGCAGCTAAAATAACAGACACCACTCCAAGGGTGCAGTTCAAGTTCTTTACTCACAATTCTTGTCGGGGCCCAGGGGCCCTTGGACTGCTGAGACCACTGTCAGGGACCTCCGCCGGTTCTGGGTGATTCTGAGAGTAAAATCCGGTACCCTTCTCTTAAGTGTCTCTTTCTTCTGCTGTCTTCCTTAGCCTTGCCTTTAATAGGATAAACCTGGCTTGGCCTCCACTACAGCCTCCAGGCTGGGGGGGTCACCTGTTGGCTGATTACCCCTTTTCTGGAAGTTCTGCTATGGGTTCTGGCCTGGGGAGTCTACAACGTTCCCTGGGCCTCGGTTTTTACTGTTTGGAGATGATCTTTGCACTCCTCCAGTCTCTAGGGACCGTCCCCTGCTGCAGCTTGATCCCTCCACCGATGTTATTGTGGACCAGGCCACCGTAGCTCTAAACTGCCCCGACAGCTATACAGACTACCCGTGGCCCTGCGAATCCTTCTGTCTTCTACGTGGTGTCACCTGGACCCTCCGAGTCCCAGGATCTTCACCAGGAAGCGTCTCTCGCTGTTTCTCTGCTCCTGTCTGACTTGGAGCTTTCTTTCTCTTTTCTTCTCCTCCTTGCCTGCCTCCAGCAGGCCTCCTCCTCCCTCCTTTCTCTCGTTCTTCTTCTCCAACTACATGCTGGCTCCTCACTCTCTCACTCCCTGAGGTAGACTGGCTAAACTTGACCTTCCTCTCTGTGTCTGCTCTCTGATGGCACCTCCCACCTCCCCAATTGCCCTGTTCTACCCTATAGGAGCAGGGATGGGTCTTACGACCCCTCCCAGCATGCAGCATGGGAGGGTTGTCTGCCACTTTCCCTGGTCCCAGTGTGTTCCTAGCAATGGGTGTAGTGTGGATTTACCAGGGGACCGGAGTTCACTCTCTTCCTCTCTCAGAATGGGGCATCACACCGCTGGATGGGGTGCAATGACCTGTGGCGACGGAAGCCTCAGGGGCGCCACAGGTTCATTCTCACCGAAAGAAGGCAAAATCCCACCGATACCGGGTGAGTGCCACCGCCAAGGGCCAAACATCCAATGGGCCAGCGCCTGCATGCAACCGAGAGCTCCTCCGGCAGATAAACGCCGGGGAGCGGGCTACCACTGCCCAGGCAGGGAAGCCAACAACCAAGAAACAGAAGGTGCAAGGGAAAGGGACCGCCATCAACCTCACAAGGGACACAAGCAGCCGGCTGCGGGACCCGACCATCCCCGCACTTTGGTTTACCAGTGACTCTGAGTGTGAATTAATAGTGATTACACCAGTGCCGTCCGGGCACGGCACCGCACCGCAGCACGGCACCCTGCACCCGACATCATCGCCATCCCCCACCGGGCCCGGGGACACACCGCCCCTACCCACGGAGGGGCTAACATCTAGGCTGCGGCCACAATACCGCTCCCGGGAGCCCCCTTCACTCCAGCCGCAGCAGTGGTGCATCCCGTCACCACAACCCGTGGGTGACGTCACGACTCATCCAGCAACAACGCGGCCTCCCGGCTGCGAACCCCGTCCTACACCGCCAGCCCCCACTGCCTCCCCTTAGCAGAGCGACGTGGCCCCCGGTCCGGAGGCGCTCGAGCCACCGACAACCCGAGCCCGGACCTCGAGCGGCTCGGCCCGGCAGGGGGCAGCCGAGCACCTCTCAGGGCAGTACACTAGTAAATTTATCATAAGTATATACAATTTCTGGTAAATAAATATAAGACAAATCACACGTATTTCAGTGGTGCTGAAAATATGTATGCTATATAAGGTCTGATAGAACTGTATCCAGTGTATGTGAGATAACTGTTTTGTTACACTCATATACACTTACAAACACACACTCAAACACACGCACTCTATTTGTAAAGTTTATTCAGGGTTTTTGACCTTTTCTTCATATTTCTATTACATAATTGTTAGTTGTGACAATCTCTGACTAAACAGATTGACCCTAGAATAAATACTGCATTCCCTGCCTCAGCTTTTATACAGGCTATTATAGGGTGTTCTTTATTGCAGTATGTGACGTGCTACACTATGTGATGTAGTATTATGGGGAAACCCGCCCAGTTGTGTCCGAGTTCATGTTACTCTGCTCTGAATGATGCAATCTTTTTCACTATGTAAAATACATTTTTGCAAAGTGATGCAAATTGAATTGCAAATTGTTTAAATTGTTTAAATTTGTCAGATCCAGCTAATTTCCAAAAAGTTACCCAAATTTTCGTATCTACACTACCATATAGTTCAACTTTAAGATTATCTAAACCTTTACCTAATGGCATCAACACTTTGTTTTCACACAAAAATTATACTTAAAGACCCTTGCAATATACAAATGTTTTACCATCAGTCAAGGAGGTGGCTACTCTGTGTACCGCCGGCGTCTCTGCAGAGATGCCAACTTACTCACCACCCCGGCCAGGTTGCGTCCTTCCTGCACTTCCCATGTTATCCTTGAGTCCATTACCTATATCTGAGTTTGCCTTCCCATACCTTTTTATCTCTGCCGTGACCAACATTCAATACTCACCTGGCCAGCCAACCTCAGTCACCCATGTCTATACCTGAGTCCGTCACCTATCCTGAGGGTCAGCTGCCACAGTCCCGTCAATGTCCTGGGAGTGGTACCTGGCATTTGCCTTGCAGTAGATCCTTAAGTAAACCCCTCCCGCTAAAGGGTAAGTGTGCTGCCCCTGCAGCGATCGAACCACTCGGATCCGGGGTCTCACAACTGTGGCTCGAGGGTCTCTGGACCCGGGGGCTTGCGGCCACTCTCAAATGCAAAAGGGGGGGCTATTTACATAAAAAGAGTTTGTGATGCCACCCGTGGTTCACAGTAAAAAGGGGAATACCACCGCTGCCGATGGGAGTACCGAGGGAAGATGGAGCGGGGGCAACCAGATGACATTTTCCCTCCACGGGTAGGGTAGGCCCTGGGACTCCAGATACAGGGAATGCTGGTGCAGGGGAGCGCAGAGCTAGTGGACAGCAGGGGAGGACCATGTACTCACTCAGACAGCACCGGTGATGAAAAGCAGACGCTGACAACAAGGTAAACCAAGTCTCTGGGTGCCGCTGCCCTCTTGGGGGAGCCTATCCGGAAATCCGTCCCCTATAGCACTGCCGGGTGGTCTGGAGCCTTCCTCCGTGCACAAATTAGAAGTGTTCTGATGGCCCGTTGGCATAAAGAGGTCCGGGCCCCACTCCCTACTGTTCGTAGTGGAGCTGTGCTCTCAAGAGCTCACGCTTGTGATTTCTGTGGGCTGCGTGGGTTGGAAAGCCCTATCCTCCTCATTGCGCTAGTGCCCCTGATCTCTGAGCTTCATGGGGACAGTCCATAAAGTCACTATCCTCCGCAGGTTAATTGCGGGGTTGCCTGAAGCTACTCCCCGACCTACGGTCTAGTACCCCACCGTGTTTTTGATCCTGGAACAGTGATTAGGCTCATGTTGCTGACCGTACTCCGAAACCAGGTCTAGGCACCCAGCCTCAATCCCCTGCGACCGGGTCTCTGACTCCTCCAGGCCCAGGCCACCATCTATGACTCAACCTCTAACTTCCAGGGAGCCACACGCTCCCCTAGCTCCTCTCTCCTCGAGGGCTACTGCTCCACTCCTCTCTATTTGCTCCCCTGGAGATGACTACCCTGTCACCTCCCACCAGTCTTCCTGACCCCTAGGTGGGCGGCCCTATTCTAGCTCAGCAGCCCACTGGTGTGTCTGACATGGTGTGATGTGAAGTGGGTTGGGATTTGGATGCTGATGAAGGCAGTATTATAGGTTAGGAACCCAGAACCATTGGGGGTTGAGTCCTGCACTAAGAGTAAGGAGCATGCAGTACCCCGTGATGCCCTTACTAGTCCAGGGGCGTCACATAAGCCAGGGTCCCCCTGTAGTCCTGTCGATCCACTAACCCCTCTCGCTGCCTCTACATCAGCCAAGAGCGTTAAATACTATGCTAAAAAGTCAAACTAACCACTTCCTAATCGTGCCCATTGTAAGTAGAATAAAATTTCGAAGACATGTTATTTCACTCCAAGCCCTGCCCTTAGGGATATCAATTAATCAAACTTGCTTTTAACATGTGTTTAGAGGGCACAGGTGTAAATAACTGTAATTCTCAAGCAGAAGCATTGTGCAGACTTTGCCTTTTGTTCCTCAGGTCTACAGATTGTACAATGGTCTTTCAGTAAAGGAACATAATGCTGTCCTTCAGGGCATGAAGAATCCAACTCTATTATATTTTAGACACTTTTATATGAGTGAAGCACAGCTGACATTGCTCTTCTGCCATCTGTACTTGCATTGTATTTCTAATTACTGACAAGGATATTTTAACATAAATTATCTCATCCTTAATCACCAGGTGGCATTCGAGGCCATAAAAAATCCAGGTTTTAGCGACATTGCGTTGGATGACATCAAACTATCTGCTGGGAAGTGCAATGAAAGTGGTTATGTTGAACCAACTCGAGTCCCTACTCCTCCCACTACCACCATTCAGCCGTGTAAGTGCACAGTATTTGGAATTTTACATTATTTTTAATTACATAGAAGTCACTGAGTGTGTATTTGGAGTAATTATCACGTCTTGTGACAATTCTCGGGCACCGCCATGCATTCGAATCATGTTTTAGTACCAGTCATTTTGACAGATGGAAGTAGTGATTGGTGTGAGGAGGGAAGGAGAATAATTGGCTATGCTGACTGCTAAATTCATAAAACAAATCTGTTCTGGTGTATGACTAACACTACTCAGAGCTGTGCATTTCACTGTTATATGTTTACTGGTAAGAAATGATTCAGTAGGAAGATCTATTTTTTCATTCCCATACCGGATGTCATCTGTCATAAATTTGTCTTTCTACAAATAAACATATTTTGTCAGCTTAATGTGCTTTTTCTATGCTAGATCAGAGATAATGTATCTCTTTTTGTGATGTTCATTTTTTTCTTTTAGCTTGTTTTTGTTTTCTATTTATTTGTTGCTGTTTTATTTTTGTTTGATTTATACTAGTGCGTGTCCTTATGCCAGTACATTAGTATGGAATGCAATTGATTATGCATGCATATTAGGACTAAGCAAAGTCAACAGTTCGGTAGGGTATCTGTTTTGTCAAACACCCAGGTGTAATGAAACACTAAACAACTAGAGTTGCTAGATACACTAATGGAGGAGATCTGCGGGGTACGCGAACAAGTCAGGTGTCAGTAGCAGGGAGATCATGTCAGTAACAGAAGGAGAAAGAGAAGTCAAGGTGCGAGCCGAGGGTCTGTTAACCAGGATGTCACGTCAAGTACCAGAAAGAGAGCGGAGTCGGGGTACAAGCTGAGGTCGGTAGATAAGAGGACACTTCAGGTACATGGGAGACAGCGGAGTTGGGGTCAGAAGACAAGCCAAAGGTCAGGGAGGCAGGGAGTCAAGTCAAAGTAGGGGCAGAGACAGGACAGGGTATGAGGAACTAGGTAGCAGGACAAGATCGGATCAGTCGCTTACGGGAATCAGAGACATACACTGCTAAACAGGAACTATTACCTGCAGCATTCCTGGTGAAATAGCTCCCAGATAAAGCAAAGCAATCACCCGGAACGAGGCTCCAAAGAACAGACCCTTCCTATACCACACAGGGCTAGATCGAGAACAACGAGTTAACCGGAGGAAAATATGAGGCCCACAATAGGCTCTGCAGGAGAGCAGAGCACTGCTAATCAGAATCATGACAGTATCATTCTGGAGCTTAATGGAAGGATACGTTCTTTTGACCCATGTCCTTCGGTTACACAGTATAATGGTGGGGGTCTTTGTTTTGGATATTGTATTTGAGTCTGAAAAAAGACTTTTTAGATGATTCAATGAAAAGTCATACCATGTTATTTTCTTTGGACAAGATTTTTTTCTTGAACTTGGAATGTTTTTTCTGCTCTGGTTCACTCTTTTATTAGTCCAAACATCACAAAAAATATTATGCATTTTGGCTAAAACCACCTGACAAAGAACACACCATATTTTCCAGATTATAAGATGCACTTTTTCCCCAAAAACTGGGGGTAAAATGGGGATGCATCTTATAATCCGGATATGACTTACTGGGGCAACAGTCGTGGAACGGGATCATAGGAGGCAGGATTAGCGATATTGAGGGTGCAGAGGAGCAGTAGAGCAGCTCAGAAGGGTCACAGGACGAGGTGTCTCGGCAGCGGGTGCATTGATTTGACTGCTGGCTCCATTGAATCACCTGTAGTTGACTCGACAGACTTCAAGAAAATGGCCGTAGAGACAGCACGTGCACAGATTGACGTGATGGACTTCAAGAAAATGGCCACAGAGTCCTATCTGCGCATGTGCCACCTCGACGACCATTTTCTTGAAGTCCATCTCATCAACTGCGGATGATTCAGCGGTGCCCAAAGTCAGATCAATGGCAGCCACCGCTGTCCTGTCACCTTGAGTTACTCCGCTGCAGTGACACCCCCACAGCATGCTGACAGATCAATGGCACCTGCCGCAACACCCCCAAGCCCACAGTATTGCTGACCCTCCTGAGCCGGAACACCCCCTCCTCTGAGCCCGCAGCATCACTGACCCTGCCTCCTGTGACCATGGCCGCGCCCCCCCTGGTGAGCATTATGGTTAAGACACACTAGTTTCCTTCTCTAAATTTGCGGTGCGTTTTATAATCCGATACGTCTTATAAAACAAAAAAAATGGTATTTTTTTTCAATTTAATATATATTATTATGCTCTGGTGTCCCCTCAGATCCCAAAGCATAACAATCATAAGGTGTAAAAAAAAATGCTCACCTTCCTGATCACTTTTCCTGCATCTCCTCTTCTCACCATCATCAGTCCAGTCCTCATCACATCATCCTACCACCACCACACACGGTGACATCTCAGGTGTTTACGCTGTTCTGAGACTTCCAGCTTTGTTGAGACCCGCGAGGGTTCTTTACAACCATTCGAAAAGTTACAACTTATGACAGCACGACATGACCTTCTGTGCGCATGCACTGAAACAACCCTGAGATTCTAAAGTGAGTGGTGAGATAGGGCAAAGATCGGACAGTTTACCTTGAGGAGCGGAAGGGTAGTAGAAGTGAGTCATCACTTTTGACATTTTGATGCCCAGCGGCCACCATTTTTCTGAATCTGTGTGAAAGTGAATTGCAAAAATAAATTAACATCTTGGCTAACGCAGATGTTTGGAAAATTTGAGTCAAAATCTAATACACTCAAATACATTCACTCATCTTTAATTAGAACCAAAGGGTACTATTTCTCCTTGTGGAGACTGCCAGCTGACATGTGGATACTTATTGAGTTATCAGTGAAACCTGGGAAGAAGCTATACATATTTGTTTTACTACTGGAGGAAGAAAGCTGCCTGTCCAGGACCAAATAAGCTATACCTTTCGGAAAAGAATCTGGTTTGGCTTGATCAACTTCATCATGTTGCAAAGCCCATGAAAGGCCAAAAAAGGGTTGGACATTAAATCCTTCACCCAGAAACCTGGTTTTCCCCTTCCTGACTAGGCCAATTTTTTCAATTCTGACCAGTGTCACTTTATGAGGTAATAACTCTGAAAAGTTTCAATGGATTCAGTGATTCTGAGAATGTTTTTTTTCGTAACATATTGTGCTTCATGTTTGTGGTACATTTAGGACAATGTTTTTGCATTTATTTGTGAAAATATTGTAAATTTGGTAAATATTTTAAAATTTAGCAATTTTCAAATTTCTATTTTTATGCCCTTAACCTGAATGTTATGTCACAAAAATAGTTATATTAACATTTACCACATGACAACTGTACATCATTATCAGTTTTGAAACATAATTTCAATATTTTAGAAAGCTAGAAGAGATATGTGTATCAACAGTTTCTCATTTTTCCAACACAAGTTACAAAGCCATTTTTTAATGGACCACATCAAATTTGAAGTGACTTTGAGAAGCCTGTGTGATAGAAAATGTCCAACAGTGATATAATTCTAATAACTGCACCCTTTAAATTGTGCAAAACTACAGGCTACCCTTCAGTTGCTTCACAGGAATTAAAACAATGTGGAAGGAAAAAAATGTTTCCTTTTCCTTCACAAACGCCCCAAACCATGATACTTCCACCACCATGCATAACTGTAGGCAGGACACACTTGTCTTTGTCCTCCTCCCCTGGTTTCCACCACACAAGCTTGACACCATCTTAACCAAATAAGTTTATTTTGGTCTCATCAGGTCACAGGACATGGTTCAATTAATCCATGTCCTTTGTCTGCTTGTGTTCAGCAAACTGCGGGCTTTCTTGAGCATCATCTATAGAAGAGGATTCCTTTTAGGACAAAAGCCATGCAAGGAAATGTGATGCAGTGTATGATGTATGGTCTGAGAACTGACAGGTTGACCCCCCCCCCCAACCTCTACAGCAATGCTGAAAAACACTCATATGTCTATTGTGAAAGGACAACCTCTGGATATGATGCTGAGCATGTGCACTCCTCTTGTTTGGTTGACTATGGCATGGCCTGGTCAGAGTGGAGCCTGTTTTGTTACTCTGCTGTATGGATTTGGCCACCATGCTACAGCTCAATTTAAGTGTGCTGCCACTCTTCTTATAGCCTAGGCCATCTTTATATAGAGCAACAATTGGAGGCTTTGTAAGTATACTGTGCTTGCATTATTTCTTTTTTTATTTTTCCTTTTCCATTTTTTTTATTACCCAAGTTGCCGAACCTTTATCATTACCCGGGGTTCCCTGAGAACACTCGGGTACTTTTGAACCCACGCAGATCCGTACTTTTATAGTCCAGGTCAGCCCATCACTACCAGTGACCAGTATGAGCGTGTGTGAGTGATAACTCCAAATTTAGCACACCTGCTCCCCACTCACACCTGAAACGTAATATTAATGAGTCACATGACATTGGGGAGGGAAATTGTACTCACTTTTCTAATATATTATATATGTCATTAAATTGCACAGAGTGGGCACAACACTGCGATAGACCAAATCATTCAAGCCTTGGAATAAATAAAATATGAAATGTATGTTTCAAGCATTTGGTATTGTATTACGTTTAGTGATGGCAGACCTGGACTGTAAAAGTCAGGATTCACGCGGGTTTCAAAGTTGTCCGGGATTCCGGGTTTTTGATTCAGATCAGATCGACAATCGAGAAATTAAAAAAAAAAGGCAACTGCTGCCAGGGCTAATAAAATAATGGGATGTATTAAAAGAGGTATAAGTGCTCATGAAAAAAATATAGTTCTACCTCTGTACAAGTCACTAGTGCGACCGCACTTAGAATACTGTGTACAATTCTGGTCACTGATATATAAGAAGGACATAGCTGAACTGGAGAGGGTGCAGAGAAGAGCGACCAAGATTATTAGAGGAATGGGTGGGCTGCAATACCAAGACAGGTTATTAAACTTGGGGTTATTTAGTTTGGAAAAACAAAGGCTTAGGGGGGATCTAATCACAATGTATAAATATATGAGGGGACAGTACAGAGACCTTTCCAAAGATCTTTTTACACCTAGGCCTGCGACTGGAACACGGGACCATTTGCTACGTCTTGAGGAAAGAGGGTTTAATCATAATCACAGACGAGGATTCTTTACTGTACGAGCAGTGAGACTATGGAACTCTCTGCCGCATGATGTTGTAATGAGTGATTCACTACTAACATTTAAGCAGAGCCTGGACGCCTTTCTTGAAGAATATAATATTACCAGTTATGTATATTAGATTTTATGACAGGGTATTGATCCAGGGAACTAGTCTGATTGCCGGATGTGGAGTCAGGAAGGAATTTTTTTCCCCATTGGAGCTTGTTTGCCACATTGTTGTTTTTTTTGGGGGGGGGGTTTTGCCTTCCTCTGGATCAACATGTTAGGCTACGGGTTGAACTAGATGGACTAAGGGCGGCTTTGCACGTTGCAACATCACACGTGCGATGTCGGTGGGGTCAAATCGAAAGTGACGCACATCCGGCGTCACTTTCAACATCGTAGTGTGTAAATCCTAGATGATACGATGAACAAGCGCAAAAGCGTCGTTATCGTATCATCGGTGTATTCTCCGACATTTCCATAATGCCGGTGCAGTGACAGGTACGATGTTGTTCCTCGTTCCTGCGGCATCACACATCGCTGTGTATGAAGCTGCAGGAGCGAGGAATATCACCTTACCTGTCGCCGGTGGCTATACGGAAGGAAGGAGGTGGGCGGGATGTTTACATCCTGCTCATCTCCGCCCCTCCGCCGCTATTGGCCGCCTGCCATGTGACGTCGCTATGACGCCGCACGGCCCGCCCCCTTTGGAAGGAGGCGGGTCGCCGGCCAGAGCGACGGTCGCAGGGCAGGTGAGTGCATGTGAAGCTGGAATAGCGATAATGTTCGCTACGGCAGCTATCACAAGATATCGTACCTGCGACGGGGGCGTGGACTATCGCGTGTGACATCACAGCATCGGCTTGCGATGTCGCAATGTGCAAAGCCCGCCTTAGGCAGGCTTTGCACGCTGCGACATCAGTAACAATGTGTTACCGATGCTGCAGCTATAGTCCCGCCCCCGTCGCACGTGCGATATCTAGTGAAAGCTGCCGTAGCGATTAATATCGCTACGGCAGCTTCACACGCACATACCTGCCGTGCGACGTCCCTCTGGCCAGCGACCCGCCTCCTTCCTAAGGGGGCGGGTCGTGTGGCGTCACAGCGACGTCACACGGCAGGCGGCCAATTGAAGCGGAGGGGCGGAGATGAGCAGTATGTAAACATCCCGCCCACCTCCGTCCTTCTCATTGCAGCCGGGAGGCAGGTAGGTGATGATCCTCGCTCCTGCGGCTTCACACACAGCAATGTGTGCTGCCGCAGGAGCGAGGAACAACATCGCACCTGTCGCTGCACCGCCATTATGGAAATGTCGGAGGCTGCAGCGATGATACGATAACGACGCTTTTGCGATCGTTCATCGTATCAAAAAGGTTTTACACGTTGCGATATCGACTGCGACGCCGGATGTGCATCACTTTCGATTTGACCCCATCGACATCGCACGTGCGATGTCGCAACGTGCAAAGCCGCCCTTAGAGTTTCCCTTCAACCTTAAAAACTAAAAACTATGATAAATTGCGGGCACAGAGATCTGCTCATCCCTCTCCCTCCATCTGGGGGTCTTACTCCTAGACTCCCACTTCTATTATAAACAAGTCCAAGCTCACGTGGACTTAGGCTATTTTCACACTGCCGTTGTTTTGCTTCCGTCAGGTCCGTCGTTTTTTAGATGTCAACTGACGCAACACGTGTTATTATTTCAAAGGATTCTGTTCACAGGAATCCTGTGAAAAAACTGATTTGTCGTGTCCGTTACATTTACTGTGCGTCCGATTTTTGACGGACCTGTCGTGATCCGTTTATGTTTGGGACAGCCCAATGAGTGTGCCAAACATGCTGGGCATTCTCAATAGAGCATGACGGAATCCAGCACTGGATTCCGTCATGTGACGGATTACGGTGGAATCCAGCACCATAGATAGCCATAATAGCTTTTGACGGATGGCGACGGACACCTGCGGAGTCCGTTTTTTTGCCGCTCCAAAAAAACGTTACATTCAGCGTTGCTCCTGCCTGTTGGTCGGTCAGTAAACGACTGATCCGTCACGCAGCGGATGCAATGCAATGCCATCCATCACAATCCATCTCTAATAGAAGTCTATGGGGAAAAAACCGGATTCCTGCAAAATATTTTGCAGAATACCGTAATTCCTCAAGGCAACGGATTGCGACAGAGACAAAGCAACAGAAGTGTGCGCATAGCCTTAGAAAAAGAATGTTAAACCGAGTTGGATTTTGAACACGCCCCCATCACGTGACAAATTACATAATACCTGGAAGGAGCCCATACATTCTAGCATCTACCTTTACTTTTAGTGCACGATCTAGACCCACGCAGCTACAGAAATGAATGCACAACCTGGAAGCTCCATGACACGGAGCTTCGGTGAGTACACCACGCACGCTCCTATCCCCCTATCCCTTCTACCAACATTTTAAATCCACAGATTCTGGTTCCCATAGACTTATATGGGTACCAGATTCCGGACCAGAGCCAGATTTTTTTTAAAAATGAGCAGGGACCCGCCAGTCCCGTTTTTTGGCAAATAACTGAATAGGATAACTGAAGTGAGCACTAATATATATATATATATATATGAGTGCAAGCCAAAACTTACATACTATAGGAGGATAAGGCTGCACATCAAACTTAGATAATGGTATAATGCCTCAAGCATATGGACAAATATTGAAATATACAATGAAAAATGCTACTTGCTAATTTGAACATGTGAATAATGAAATGCATACCTGCCATGAATATTAGGAAAAAGGAGATATTTAGCAATCGCATTGATCAATGTAACTGAGCCCCAAAACCTCACTTCAGTTATCCTATTCAGTTAAATGTAGTTTTTTTTCTGAATGTGAACACCGCTCCGCCCCTTTCGGCCATGTTTTTTCCATCTCCTATATAAGACAGTCCTTGGTTACCCCTCTCCACCCACAGCAGTTTTTAATTGCAATGAGATGACACACAGTTAGGGTCACAGAGCTAGGGACCCCAATATAGAGATATACCTTGACGAGGTCTTGGGGCTCAGTTACATTGATCAATGCGATTGCTAAATATCTCCTTTTTCCTTATATTCATGGCAGGTATGCATTTCATTATTCACATGTTCAAATTAGCAAGTAGCATTTTTCATTGTATATTCCAATATTTTTCCATATGCTTGAGGCATTATACCATTATCTAAGTTTGATGTGCAGCCTTATCCTCCTATAGTATTTAAGTTTTGGCTTGCACTCATATATATATATTATTAGTGCTCACTTCAGTTATCCTATTCAGTTATATGTAGTTTTTTTCTGAATGTGAACACAGCTCCGCCCCTTTCGGCCATGTTTTTTCCATCTCCTATATAAGAAAGTCCTTAGTTACCCCTCTCCACCCACAGCAGTTTTTAATTGCAATGAGATGACACACAGTTAGGGTCACAGAGCTAGGGACCCCAATATAGAGATATACCTTGACGAGGTCTTGGGGCTCAGTTACATTGATCAATGCGATTGCTAAATATCTCCTTTTTCCTAATATTCATGGCAGGTATGCAATTCATTATTCACATGTTCAAATTAGCAAGTAGCATTTTTCATTGTATATTCCAATATTTTTCCATATGCTTGAGGCATTATACCATTGTCGTTTTTTGGCAAGTCTGCCCAGCTCTAATTAAGTTCCTATATCTGCCCATAATTACACGGGGATTAATGTTTTCTCATTCCTGATATTCTGTATACTGCTGTATATGTCATGCATATGTTTGACGATCCTGCCATAATAAAACTGAAACGTGTCTTGACAATAGTGTTCTTATATCCCTGCCAGCGCATTTGACAGAACAGCTCTAAATATGATACTGATTAAATCCTGTGTATTTCGTGAACATTATGATCGTCACATCTGTCATTTTTATGCGATTAGCTTTGTTTCATTTTTTTCCTTGTCATTTTTTTCCCTTTACAAACACCTACTCCTGCAGTCTGTGTAATCACTAGTTATTATGTGTCACTCATGGTTGGGAAGGATATCTGTCTCTTCTCTCCTAATCTTCTCAATATCTTATTCTTTTGTGTTGAGAGATTGAGAATTATAAATGTTTGTCTGATAGAAGCTGCCTCAGAAGCTCAGGAACCTGTTTTTAATTTGTACAGTAGGAAAAGAAGCAATTTCAGATGGAAAGTACACAAAAAAGCGGCTGGTAATCTAAAGTTATTGGAGGGAGTAAAGATGTGTAAAAGAGAAACTTTCAGAAAATCAAAAAAGAAAAAACACGGGTTTAGCTATAGATCTTGAAATTTATTTCCAACACCTATAGCCATTAGGAATACCATATACACCCTAACATGACTCTTCTCTACACAGGAATTGCATTGCAATCAAGGATCCTGCTTTTGGTAGGGTCCAAACATCAAGTACTTTTGTCCCAAATGACCAAAAAGGCTTCATGGCTGATTCATCAAAGTTTTTTTGCCACTTTGGATAAGTGCTACCAAAATTGGTGGATTTGGGGAGCAACCATGGTGGAATGGTGTTGCCTGGAGTAGCATTTCATGCATGGTGTTCACCGATGACAGCCTTATGACTGGAGCCTCCCATCTCCATTTTGACTCTTCATTTAGATGAGGTTTCCTTTTCTTTGGCGTCTCATGAGTTAATTTCAGGTTTTGTTGCCAGCAGCTCTGAGGTCAGGGCAGGTCAGCTGTTGCAGCTTTAAGTCCACACGCATTTAGGTTAAATACGAGAGCTTTCACAGCAGAACATGCTTCTGTTAGAATAATTTCTACTCTGGCCAGCCAGGTGGAAGGAACTGCTGAGGTTTTGTCTTGTGCCCTTCCACCTGCTGCTATTGAATCCATCTGTTATAGTGAAGTTTGGTGTTTTGTATCATTCTGTTTATTTCCCCTGTCTGTGTTTCCTTTCCTTTCCCTATTAGTTTAGTGGCCAGTCTAGTGTACCCGTTGGCCTACTTACTAGACAAGGTGAGTTTAGGGCCAGCTAAGGCACCCAGGTATCCTAGTCGCCAACAAGTTGAAAGAGCCTGTATAGGGACACTAGGGAGCTCAGGAGTCAGCTTGAGGTGAGTACACTATGTGCCCCCTCACCCCTCACCCTAGCG
This sequence comes from Anomaloglossus baeobatrachus, assembly GCF_048569485.1. Classification (NCBI taxonomy): domain Eukaryota; kingdom Metazoa; phylum Chordata; class Amphibia; order Anura; family Aromobatidae; genus Anomaloglossus; species Anomaloglossus baeobatrachus. The sequence continues at coordinate 60,695,507 of NC_134354.1, forward strand.
GCAGAGACCTCCGTTGTATCATGACCCCAATGTTTCTCCCTATTTGTTGTGTTTTTTTGGTTATGCTTCAGATGCCCGTTGGTCTACTCAATGTCTTCTGTGTTATATACGGACATCTCCAACTCAGTTTGTAACATATGGAGCATGAAGGCGCATGCTATTTGGAAGCAGCAAAAAATTCCTTAAATGGCCTGTAGACTGGCATAGTCTGAATGTGCGCTAACCAGTCTTGATGAATCTGCCCCTTTATCTTTTCTATAGAGATTCCTTTTATATATTTTTCTCATTGGCCTAACCTATAACATTACAGGACAATGGGCTATCAAAAGTTGTCATTAAGACATGAATTCTTAATAGTTGATTCTTAGGGAGATATTTTCTTCAATATTTTTCAAGAGACCACACAGTCAGGTGCTTAAAAATGATATGTTAGTCTCTAAAAAGGAATTTATTTTCCCCACTGCCTTCTCCTTGACTAGTTTTTAGTATATCACCGTTAAACGGAGCAGTGATCTGTGACTGTAGCTGATCTACAGTGCTACAAGGTGTCTGATGTAGTCTGAGACACACCCCCTGTCTCATCATTGGTGCAGGATAATGCTTCCTCCCTCCTCTTACAGTTGTGCTGCTTTTGATTGGCTAGTTTATATAAACACAAGTTTAGCAGATTCTCACTAAAATTTTAATTGCTGCAATCTCAGAATGTTTGTGAATTACGGACTAACAAAGCACCAGTAACAAAAATGATCAGTCTCCTGACAGACACCCTGAGGAAAATGATTTGTAAACAAGAAAAACAGTTTATATTTCATTTTAAAAATAGCGCTAATAATAAAAATATCAGAAACGCTATAAAAAAAATTGGTACCTGTTGCAAAGTGACATAGACTTACAGGAGACAGCAAACAGAGGACCTCCTCATCGCATACCGATGGGGTAAAAACATCAAGGACTTATTAGTTAAAAATCGCTTTGCAGAAAAAAGAACAAATAGTAATTGCCTTGAAACAGTTATTCCCAAAGGCAATTTTAAATGTAACAATTGCTCATTTTGCAACCAGCATTGTTTAATTACCATACGTTTCGTTTTATAAGACGTGCTAGATTATGACACGCACCCCAAATTTAAAAGAAAAAGGGAAAAAATATGTGGTCTGTCTTATAATCTGCTATACTATAGTATAATATATAATATAGTGCTGTCTTACCGGAGGAAGGGTGGCAGCAGTGGTGGAGTGTGGGCACAGGTAGCAGAGGCACTGGAGTAGGGTGATGCTGCGGGCGGTGCAGTGTGTGTCCCAGATCCTTGCTGCAGGCGCTGTGAGACTGAAGCATCCAGAAGCTGTTGCCGGTGCGGGCTTTAAAGAAATGGCACCTGGAGGCAGAGAGTGCGCAGATGGAGCTCAATAACAAGCCGAGATCTCATCTGCGCACATGATACCATTTTCCTTAGGTCCACTGCAGAAAATTTATGGGCCGGAGGTGGTTCATGCGCAGATGAGGTCTTGAACCAAGAGCTCCATCTGCTCATGTGCCAAAACCGGGCATCATTATTTGAAGCCCGCACTGTCGACAGCGACCCCTGCCTCACAGCCCACAGCACAGTGCCCAGCATCAAGCCCACAGCACAGCCTTCCCCTCGCAGTAAGCCCGCCGCCCACAGAAGAGTCTGCCACCTGCAGTAAGCCCGCAGCACAGCCCGTAGCCCGCACTAAGCTCTCAGCAGAGCCTGCCCCTCGCAGTAAGTCCGCCATCCGCAGAATAGCCTGCCACCCATAGTAAGCCTGCAGCACAGCCCGCTGCCTGCAGTAAGCCCGCAGCACAGCCTACTGCCAGCAGTAAGCCCGCAGAACAGCCTGCCGCCCGCAGTAAGCCCGCAGGACAGCCCGCTGCCTGCAATAAGCCCGTAGAACAGCCCGCTGATCACAGTAAGACTGCAGCATAGACCACCACCCGCAGTAAGCCAGCAGCACAGTGCCCACCGTGCATGGCTTGCAGCATCTCCCTGCCTCCTTTGACCCCTCTACAGCACCCACCGGTAAGCTACATTCGGATTATAAGATGCACCCCTCATTTTACTCCCAAATTTTTGGGAGTAAAAGTGCGTCTTATAATCCGAAAAATACAGTAATCACATCCAAATAGGATATACCTGTCATTCTGTCCCACAGTTGGTTACATATAAAACCAAATATGTAATTTTTGTCATTCTCTGCCCCTGTTGGATTTTTTTATACAGGCAAAACTATTGGTCTCATGTTTATATAAGAACATGTACATTCAGTGACTACAGGTAAAGGTTCAACTAGATGAATAAATCACATAAGAGAAAAACATGCTGGTGACACGAAGATCTTAGATTTGCTGGTCTGCAATATTGAAACCTCTACCAAGAGGTGGAGATAGGCACAAGGCACTTTTTCAAAAAGAGGCATACTGGATAATTAATTCAAATGTACAGGGCCCCATAGGGTTAAATGCTAAAAATGATCTATCAATTTTTCTTTAATTTTTGGAAAGTACTTTGCCCATTTTTATGCATGCTGTAGAAAGGGAATAAACAAACCTGTGTCATGTGGTTATTTACAGATGTAAATTAAGTGTCTCTAATATAAGACTTATGATTGTTTATTTAAGATGTTTTAATGGTTGACAGTATTTGTATCACATTCAAGTCATGTGACAAGCTCACCTGTATCAGGAATTTAATTGTATGGAGCACTCAGCCTAGGGGTAGACCCTTAAGGCGGCGTGAAACGCAAGGACGGATCTAACGATATATCGCCGGGGTCACGGATTCTGTGATGCACATATGTCATCGTTAGCGACGTCATTGCGTGTGACAGCAAGGAACGACCGTTAACGATGGAAAATACTCACCAAATCGTCCATCGTTGACACGTCGTTCCTTTTAAAAATATCGTTAATTGTAGAGGATGCAGGTTGTTCATTGTTCCCGAGGCAGCACACATCACTACGTGTGACACCTCGGGAACGACGACCTGCAGCTTACCTGTGGCCGCCGGCAATGCAGAAGGACAGAGGTGGGCGGGATGTTACGTCCCGCTCATCTCCGCCCCTCCACTTCTATTGGGCGGCCGCTGTGTGACGTTGCTGTGACGCCGAATGTCCCTCCCCCTTCAGGAAAAGGATGTTCGCCGCCCACAGCAACATTGTTAAGGAGGTAAGTACGTGTGATGGGGGTTAACGATTTTGTGCGCCACGGGCAAATAATTGCCCGTGATGCACAAACGACGGGGACGGGTGCGATCGCTAATGCGATCACACGATATATAGTCGCGTGTGACGCCAACTTTAGAAGCACCGATTGGTGCAAAATAGCCTTCGTCCAGCTCAGTACTACTGTCTGTAACCTCTCCCCCTGTTTCCACCAACCCTAGAGGTGGACCCGTAGAAGCGCTATTCAGCATGAAACGGCCGTCATCCGGCTAAGTGCTCCTGTTTGTACCCTCTCTCCCTGTCTGCACAAGCACTGTGGCTGCTGTTTTTACACACCTGGATCAATAAAAGAAGAAAACTTTCACGATTGAACTATCCTGCTGTTCTTCTGTGTTCCTGACTACAGTGTTGGTCTAATCTGTAGATTGTGGCAGAACCTTCCAACGATACTAAAAGAAGATTGGGCAGATTTCAACATGCCTAATCTTTTTTTATCAGGTTACATAAGCTATAGATTAATACTTGAGAGTAAAGAATTGATATGCATAACTCAGGGACTCAACTAAGCCAGTAATCTGTGACTGCCAGATCGCAGGCTTTCAAATCTCTTTACCGTCAAGCATACCCAACTCTTCTTTTGATTTACCAAACTGGCACGATATTGTGTGTACATCACACATCAATGATGACATTGCACCAGTCGGGCTGATCTAAACAAAAACTGGGAATGGTGATAAGTCGGGATTTGCAGGCCTTCCATCCTGCAGTCACACATTACTTACTTGGCCGATGGATCAGAGTCCTGAGCACCCTTTTTTGAAAACAGATGTATACTTGGACAAGGGGGCATCTGGTTTATCAGTTGGGGTTTTTAGACAAAGATGTGTCTTTAAATTGGCTTGAAATGCGTCAGTCCACTTTTCGTCCTTATTAATGACCCTATATTTCCTTTTCGACAATGTCTAATTTTTTTCTCCAGCCCAGAAGGAAAGAGTGTATTAAGAACAAGAATTCACTAAATAACGGGACTCAGCATAAAATCTGAAATAGCGGATCCTCATTGTAAAAGTATTAAGCTGTACAACAAACAAACAAATATATTTTCATTATTTTTCACACAAATCCAATTATGTAGTAGAATTGGAAATCACTTAAAAGAGAATCAAATTAGTGAAGAAGTGTAAGAAGAAAGCTTAAACATCAACAACGACCGGCATAATTATAGTGAGGGATATTATCCGTGGTGATTGTTCTAGAAGAAAGATAAAAGAAAGCAGTTAAAGAACTAATCAGTAATATTAGCCGTAATATATCGGAGTTGAGTAAGCCGGATATTTTTTCTTAAAAAAAAAAGCGAATTAGCTCACAAAATACCGAGGTCGTGACACCATCTACAAAACCTCCTATATAAAATCGTATAATGTATTTGTATATTGTCTGGATAATTTGGTTAATAAAATGAAACATTTGTTTTAATGGGTTTTATGGTCTCAACACAACTTAGCTTCCTCTTCCTTCCAGCTGTTATCACCAGCTGCTATCTTTCTATCTTAAGCAATCATACAATGGAGATTCAGGAATAGATTTCTGAACACTAGACTGTAAGCTCTTGAGAACAGAAAGATGAAGGTTCTTTTTTCAAAGTTGTATGGCCAGATCCACAGATGGGGTAATTTTTCTGACTAAATTTCACACTGCAATTTCATAGAAAATCTTCCTTACCTGTGTTACATGGGTATTTTGCGGCGAAACATCTGAAATTCATAGTGAAAATTCAAGACAAACTAATTGGCCTAGTGCAATGTAGAATCTATACTGAAAATCCCCAGCATGCATTTAGCAAAAGACTTAAAGTGCACCAATCACAGGATATTCCTATCTAACCTAGACCCAGTGCTATACTGGCGCTATCAGGCTGATTCTATACATACCTTTAGTTGTGAGATCGGATGTATTGTAAAATTAGCAGCTGTTTGATTGGCAGTAGCTGTCAATCAGCCAATAGCTGGAGTGGGTTTTCATAGTGATTCCCACCCCTTTGCCTGTTACATAGTTACATAGCTACATAAGTTGAAAAAAGACCTAGGTCCATCTAGTTCACCCTTGCTCCACAAATTCTACGTTTTGTCCCTAAGTCACTTATAACCAACAATGTTGTGTGTACTGAGGAAATCATCCAGCCCTTTTATAAAAGCGGTTATAGTATCTGCCATTACTACCTCTTGTGGTCGGCATTCCACAGTCTGACTGCTCTAACTGTAAAGAACCCTTTCCTATTTAGCTGCCGGAATCGCTTTTCTTCCACTCGCAGTGAGTGCCCTCTGGTTCTTAGTATTGTCTTTGGAAGGAATAAGTCATGTGCCAGTCCTTTATATTGACCACACATGTATTTATACAAATAAATGAGAGGTCTTTTTTCTAAGCTAAACATATCTAACTTTTTCAACCTCTCATCATATGGGAGGCCTTCCATTCCTTGCAGTAGTCTAGTTAGCCGCCTTTGAACTAACTCTAACTTCTGTATGTCCTTCTTAAAATGTGGAGCCCAAAACTGGATCCCATAATGCAGATGTGGCCTTACAAGTGATTTCTAGAGGGGTAACAATACGTTGAACATACTGTTGTTCCTCCTCCTATCTTTTATTTATGCTAATTCTATTATAGAAGCATTGTACTAAGGTTGTGGCTAGAAAGACCTGTGCTGATGTCTTACCATGTGACCAGAAGGGGTGGGGCCTCAGCCAACATAACTGATACGAACCAACATTATTTTTCTGTTGGCAGAGGCTCCACCCCTTCTGGTCACTTGGGTATGACATCAGCGAGGTCCTTTTAGCCAGAACTATTAATAAAATGCTTCTACAGTATAATAGAATTTGCATAAATAACAGATAGGGGGAGGAACAACTGGCGAGGGGGGGGGGAATCACGATCACAACCCACCCCAGCTATTAGCTGTTGCAGCTGCTGCCAATCAAAAATCTTTACATTTTACAAACTTTACTTGCTTGTGCTTTAAAAAAATATACATCCTAGCTGACAACTAAAGGTATGTATAGAATTAGCCTGATAGTGCCAGTATAGTGCTGGCTTCATGTTATATTGGACAATCCCGGTGATCGGTGCACTTTAAGCCACTTAGCAGGAACCGGACTGTGAAGCTACCACTGGGGGGTGCTGGGACACAGAGGAAGAGCTCCAGAGTGCAGGAAGACAGAGGCCCACTAGAGGTCACTAACACAAGCGCAGGAAAAGTCAGTCAGCCAAGATCTGAGTTGGGATGTCATGTTTGAACCAAGGAGTAAGCAAGCCAAAGTTCAAGAGCAAAACTGAGGTCGGATGCCGGGAGAACAAGTAAGCAGACGGGAGGGAGCGGAGATCGGTACTCGTAACAGGACCAGTGTCAGGTGGGCAGGGAGGTCAGGCCAAACAGGAGGGATGTAGGTCAGACCGGGAAGGAGGGACGGAGGTCAGGGGAAAACAGTACTGGGTAGCGGGATTTGATCACAGTACACTCACAGGAACCAGGTGCACACTGCACAGCAGGAAATATTACTGGCAGCGTCCCGGAGATAACAACACCAAGATATGGTGGATCGAACTCTGAAACGAGACATGACCGAACAGGGCCCTCCCCTCAGATCTAACCTCGGAGGCGACATAAAGGTACTGACTCTGCAGAGCCATACTAAAATCATGACACGGAAATTTCTATAATTACCTATTAAGCAAATCCCAAGCTCCTGCAGATTTACATGATGATTGTGATGTTATTTGTAATTAATCTATAGATATAGTGATTTTGCTATAATTATACAGTAAAATCTGGTCTCCGACAGTGGAAAGCCATTACTCCAAGTCACTGAGGACATACAGTATACTGCCTGAGTCACCAAGTCATGGTTTGACAAAAAAATATCCTTACTCTTTGATTATTTTCTCCAGCCAGGTGATGTCTTTGAAATCCAGCACGTACACTTGAATGACCCAGGCACCCTGCCTCTTAGGCCTGCATATACACATTCCTTTGCCTTAGGGAAAAGCACATAAGTCTGCTTCCCTCCTTCTAGCATTGGTATCAGTCACTTATTCTACTCCCTTACAAAATCTTCTGTCATAGTTAGAAGCCACAGTCGTCACAGAGATAGAAGAAAAGAGCTGGCGCTGCACTCATATCTCCCACAGTGTCTATCACCCAGGATCCAGGAAGTCGCCTGAGGAGGCAGCTGTCGCGGGCGGAGGAGGGGACGCTGCGCTCTCCCACTGCTTGGGTCCGGCTGCCGCGGCTGCTGCGGCCTGCTGCTGCTTGGCGGCTCGAGCGATGGGCCGGATCCCGGGGACTCTAGCGGCGCTCCTCGCCCGTGAGTGAAAGGGGTTTGGGTGTGGGGATTGTTTATTGTCCGTGACGCCACCCACGGTTGTGGTGATTATGTGGACACCACCGCTGCTCTGGCTGGGGATCCCGGGAGTGATGGTATGGAGCAGCCAGTTGTTGTGTTGCCCCTCCGTGGGTAGGGGTTGGTGATCCCGGGCCCAGTGATGGAATTGGATGGTGGGCAGGTGGGTAGGGGGGCCTGTGGAGGTGCAGGGGTGCAGGGGCAGCGCTGTGCCGCACGGCACGGAGGTACTCACTCAGCCAGTAAACACGACACAGTTCTCGGTAAACAAACGGCTGGTTGGACGGGTCCCTCAGATGGTTACGTTGCTGATGTCCCCTGCAGTTGACGGTGACGGTCTCTTCCCTGCACCTATGTGTTGTTGTTTGGTAGCGATGGGTTTCCACCGGTAACCCGCTCCCCAGCTTGGATATGAGCCGGAGGAGCTCCACTCTTGCCCGCAGGCGCTGGCCCTGGGAAACTAGTGCTTTGGCGGTGTCTCCCCTTAACGGTTTGACTGTTGCCTTCAAACGGGACTTGGTTGTTGGGAGACAGTCGTCCCCTTCACTGACGGATTTGGCAAATTATGGCGACTCCTAGCCTTGCCGGGATCCGAAAGGCGCCTGCCCTGGTGCTGACTAATCTTCGTATACCGCTCCGGTACCGCCAGGTCACCACCCATCCACGGTCCTTTCGGCAACCTCCAATCAGTCTCGCCTGCAGACGGTCCCTGCCGTCTGCCAACCTTGCTGTCTCAGTTCGGGGCACACACCCGGACTAACTTCAGGCTTCTTGCTGTCACTACTCCTACTTTCCTCCTTTACCACTTCACTTCACTTCCTTTCACTTTCAACTCTCAACTCTATCTGCCTGGTTTTCCCGCCTCCAGAGCTGTGAACTCCTCGGTGGGTGGAGCCAACCGCCTGGCCCACCCCCTGGTGTGGACACCAGCCCCTGGAGGAAGGCAACAAGGATTTTAGTTTTGACCTTGTGTGTACCTGCAAGGGATGTGGGGTGCGTGTGGTGTTGTGACCTGTGACCCCTGGCTTGCCCAGGACGTCACACAGCGATGCAAGTGATACGCCCGCGCGGGGCTTGCAGGGCTCGCACGGTCACCAGGCCTGTGGTATTCGGGGTCAGGCTGTGAGTGGCCCGACCCGGCTTCCGTGACCCCCGGCGGGTTTCAATAAAAGGAAAGTTCCAAAGTCAGTCTGGTGTTACAAGGGGGATGGAAGGAGGGTAACGGGGTTTCTGGGGAGCTTGCCATCGCTGTCCCCCAGGAAATGGTACGGGACGGGGGATGCTTGCAACGCCACCCGTGGTTTGCTTGGTTTAACAAATTAACACGTCCCTTCTACCGGGACCCACTAAAGGATAGGAAGAAACAGGAAGAAAAAGAAGGAAGAGAAGAAAAACATGGAAAAAGAAACATTTGCATATAAAAAAACCCAAACATATAAACTTTCGGGAACAGGCCTCCTTACAACGCTCCAGGGAGCTCCAGATACCCACTTTAAGGGAAAAAGCTCAGCAGTCCAAATCCTGGTACAAGCTGTGCTGCCGAGCTCACCGCTCCGGCCACCACTCGCCAAAGCTCGCACCTGGGCAGTCCATGTCATTCCCCCATCTTCTCCTGGTCCTGGGGAGGCAAGGTTCCTGGCTCCTAGTAAGAGTCCAACAGCCCCACCCACAAAGGGTGAGCAAGTTCAGTCCTTGTTGGTACGCATGGTGCCCATCCCATTCTCAATGGATGCCATTGTACAGTCCAAGTCTATTTGTCGCATGCCCGCAGCCGCGGGCATCAAAATAAATATTAGACAATCCAATTTTGCAGATGGTTTACACAAGGCACGCGTCACCCGGCGTTACCGGGTCTTGTCTGGACCCTTCTCGCAGCGCCAAGTTGAAACGCCCGTGCTGGGGCTTGCAGGGCTCGCACAGTCACCGGGCCGGTGGTATTCGGGGACAGGCTGTGAGTGGCCCGACCCAGCTTCCGTGACCCCCGGCGGGTGTCAATAAAAGGAAAGTCCCAAAGTCAGTCCGGTGTTACAAGGGGGATGGAAGGAGAGTAATGGGGTTCCTGGGGAGCTTGCCATCGCTCTCCCCCAGGAAACAGTACGGGACGGGGACGGGGGATGCTTGCAGCGCCACCCGTGGCTTGCGGCCAGGTGTTCAGCCGCTGCTGCACAGTCTCTCTCCGGGGTAGGTGTTACAGGCAGCCAGATGGAATCGCTCCCCACGGGTGGAGCGGGGAAGACCCGGGAGGTTTATGAGACCCAGGGATACAGTCCTCAGGGACACCGGGGGCACAGGGCGGCGGCATTACTCACACCAGTTCTTTATTTAAAGTCCATTCCACATCACACCCGGGTGCTGGTTCTTGCCGCCTGTAGCCTTTGGTCGGTCCCAGGCAGGTAGGAGGAAGGGGGGTCCGGTGAGGTGTTCTGGGGGTCTCTCCCTTTCATGTGTGTTAGTGCCGTCCCCATGGCATGGAGCATCTTGGGAACTCACCGCCTCTCTGACTCTCTCATCCTGGTAGCGGACACCACCAACCGCCACCGAGTACAACTTTCTCCAGGGATCCCCAGTCCTCAGCTCCATTCCCTTCCTCTAGGTGGTCTAGCCCTGGTCTCGTGGCATCTCCTCAACAGGAGCTGTCCTGTGGACATCTGCACTCTCCTGCAGCCTCTGATGTTCTGACCAAAACTTCTTTGTGCTCTGCACTAAACTCACTCCTATTCAGGCCCCCCTCCCCTTGAGTTGTCATGGAAACCTGCCTGTGTGCAGCCACCTGCTCATTAAGGAGACAGGATGAGTCATAGGCTCAAAACTACATGCTTCAAAAGCTATTAACTCCTTCCTGCCAGTGTGATGTGAGTGTGTGTGTGGACTTCACTCCTCCTGCCTGGGAAAAAATTAGGTAACATCTAATACCCTGTAATGAACCAGTTGCAGGGGCATTACACAAGTAACTGTTGTAAGTAACTGCAGTGCTGCCCTTTGTGACTGAGAAAGAAAGTGCAGATTCAGTCTTCCCAGCCTGGTGCAGGGCTACAATTTTGTTTCCGGTGTCCTTCGACAGCTCTTTGGTCTTCACCATAGTGGAGTTTTGTAGTGTGACTGTTTGAGATTGTGGACAGGTGTCTTCTATACAGATAACAAGTTCAAACAGGGGCCATTACTACAGGTAATGAGTGGATTACTGAGGAGCTTCTTAAAGAAGAAGTTAGAGGTCTGTGAGAGCCAGAAATCTTGCATGTTTTTAGATGACTAAATACTTATTTTCCACCATAAAATGCAAAAAAATCTGTTGATTTTCTGGATTTGTTTTCTCATTTTGTCTCTCATAGTTGTGGTCTACCTATGATGTCAATGAGTGGGAGAACTTGCACAATTGGTGGCTGACTGCATACTTTTTTCCCCACTGTAAATTATGTAAAAAAAATGATGTGTGGCTCCTCCCTAATTTTGACACCCAGCCAAGATAAAGCTCAACAGCTGAGGGCTGTTATTCTCATGCTGGGGAGTCCCATGGTTATTGCCTCCAGCCTAAAAATGGCAGCCTGAAGCCGCCCAGGATTGCCACATCTATTTCCGTGGAATGGAGGCAGTTGGGGTAATAAGAGGTTAATGGCAGCCCACAGCTGCCGGTTAGCCCTAGGTTAGTAATGGGAGGCTTCTGTGAGACCCCCAATTACTAATCTATAAGTCAAAATAAATATATACCAAACAAACTCTTTCAACCTCATGCACTATCATTTTGGTACCCCAGGGAGGCTCCTGCATTGGCTGTTTACCCCCTGGTGTTGTCCCCTGATGAACCTCTGGCATCTTTGGGAGGAAACGTGTCAGGACTGTGTCTTTGAACAATTTCAGATAAGTAATCTAATTTCTTTCTCCATCTTATATTGATGGGGGTTAATATTTGTTATGGTGTTTGTGATGACCTGTGCAGGTTTTTTTAGGATCATGCAGGGTCTCCCGTCGGGGAATGGGGGTGCCATATCCCTAGGGCATCATACCCTCCATTGCTAGGTAGGGAGAACTTGATTAGGGCCAGTTTACTCCATCTCCCACCTAACATTTGCTATTATACACCTTGAATTTACCGGTTTGCTTTGTTTTGTTACTGTGGTTTTTGTGGTCTCTGACCTTTTAATATCATTATTAAAAGTTACATTTTAACAGGTTTTCTTCTATGGTTTTCTGATAATGTTCTATGGCTTCACCTTGTTAATTTAGATGTAGCAAAACTGGAATAGTGAGACCTCGTGTGGATTACGTCAGACTTTGGTCTATTGGGACTTATTAAAGTGGTTAAAGAGGGTGGGTGTGTTGTATTTTATTTCAAGTAAAGGATTATTATGGTGTTTGTGTTTATTTCGTTTCACTTAGTCCCTCCCCACTACTAATCTAGGGCTTAGTGGCAGCTGTGGGTTGCCATTAACCCCTTAATTTTGGGGGGGTGTTTACATCTACTGATCATTGTGTACTGGCCGTGCCCAAGCCTTTCTATGCACACCTGAAAGCTGGCAGCTACTGGGAGGATTAAAGTTTATTTTCTCCCAATAACTGCACTTTCAGTAAAGTGGGCAGACAGCATTGTAACACTATTAACCTGCAAGTAAACTCAAAGTCTGCAGGACACTAACATTTGTGGACATGACAGGCTCTTTTAAAACAAAAAACTTGCAATTGTGGGCTCCAATGCTTTGGAAGCCAACCATTTCATGAGACAACAGTGGTGGCGGGTGACCTCTGCTTTTGAGATTGGAGACTTTTCAAAGTTGCTTATTCGTATAAGCAGTTTGCTATTTAGCCTTTTAAAAAGATTAAACAGCCATTTTAATTTCTTCATTTACTTTTATGCATCATATGTAACAACATTTATTTAGAACATTTGCAATGAGCTTAAAGCAATGGTAATAGGGCTATGCATGAGCACGAAGTTGATGGTCACCAGATGTTGCTTAAGACATGAACTATCTAAGACTTAAATTCTACAAAGCAAAACAACTAAAATACCTTTTTTTTAAATATACTTCTCTAAAATAAACTAAAGTGACTAATATTTCTTTTTTTTCTTTCTCATAGCGAACTGTGGAGGACCGATTGAATTATGGGAAACAAATAGTACATTTAGTTCCCCAAACTACCCACAAAACTATCCCAATCTTGCATCATGTAAGTTCAAGCAAATCTGCCATTTTTATTCTTTATAATCAAATTTTAAATATCAAATATTTAATGAACCCTAAGGAAGAAATCAGCATTTGTCATTTTTCAGGTGATTGGGTTTCTGAACAAAATTGTAAAATAAAGTCATTATGTTATCCGTAACAGGTTATGGCTCTTGGAAGACCTTAACAAGATAAATAAATTTTAATTAACTTTCTAAAATGTTCGGTATTAATAGAATACACTTTAGACTTCGAATTTAGAAGCACTCACACGAGGATCATAAATACTTCAAGATAAGATTCTATTGTGTTGAATTAGTAATAGGAAATGCCAATAAGAAGGTGCAAGTTTTATGTATAGACGTTCCCAGCAATGAATACTCAATGTAAAGAAAACTAGTATAAAGAGTAGTAGTCTTACATTGGAGAAATTATTTTTTTATGAATGCCATAGAACTTAGAGTCCAAAATATGGATTCAATGTTTCTCAATGTTTTAGTCATTGGATAAAATTGGGCATGAAGTCTAATGTCTTCTATATCTACAGAACCATCAAAGAAGGTATGGACATTCTGCCAATTTTAAGCTAGGGCTAGAACACTCTACTCCCATAAACTAATAAACATTAATGTAAGTAAAAAGTTATAAAAAAAAAGTATAATGATTCCTATGCAGCTTGGACAGCTGATGGTTCTCTCCTAACTCCAAGCAAATTTAGGGCAAACAAGGTCACTGCTAGTAGACGTGATCAAGCAAGAGGGAAGCACAATGGTTTTGTAGTATCGAAAAGACAAATGTAGAAAATCTTGCTGCAAATATGGTTTATTATAATCCGGCACCAAAGGGAAGGCATTTTTCTCCAACATTTTGACCAACTGGTGGTCTTTATCAAGGAAATCTTGTGAGATCTGCCCTACTCACGTGATGGGAGTACTCATTTTGCTGCATTTCAGAGGTAGCAACAGGAACACACCGGTCACTTAAAAGTTCAGAAGTTTATTAAAACTACTCATAAACTGTTCACCAGGAACACAAATGAGCATTCCACCGGCTTTACAAAAAAACATCATACGGTTTACTGACCGTCTTAAGTGTGGCTCTCTCATACAGGATTCACTGGCGCCAGTCAGGTTTCGTCCATGGCTACCAGTCCATTACTCCGAGAGGTTTCTGTCTCTCTTTACTGAGTCCAGCAGCCTCTTGTCCACCCTGAGAAGCTGCTCCTTAGACACCTGGACTCACCCAGTCCCCTGGCTCCTGAAAGTGTGCTCACTTTTTCCTGCCAGAGGCTTCTCAGACAGTCTCTCCAGATTCCGAGTTTCTGGCCGTCTAGAGCAAATTTCACTAAGGCTACTCTAAACACATTCTGCTATGTGCCAAACACTGACTCCATCATAATAATCATAATACATGTGACCTGTCAGGAGTAACACACCCATGGGTGGGGTATGTAGGTGGCCTGACCAAGTGGACCTTTTAATACAATGCTGTGGCACTACAGTTACCACAACGGAACTTCAGGCTTGCAAAACTTTTGGGGTACATACCGGCCGTTCACAACACAACTGATCGCCTTCTCACAATCTGTTTAGGGTATCTCTTTGTATAGAGCAAAGGTCCCTAACCCTTCTGACCTTGAAAGCCACATCCAGCTCCTACCACCCTCAGAGTAGTGACACCTGGAGCCCCATTACTGCTATAATTCCAGCCACAGCTTCTCCACAGAAATCACAATGAGGCAGTATATCAAGATCCAGGGGTTCCTACCTTACCTCCTTTCAGACTTGCTTTTGTGCGGGGCTAATCACAAAAGTCACCATCTCAAGACCTGCTGTTCATAGTTATTTTCTAGACATGGTGTTAGGACACCAAGCAGGCAGACATCTGTGAGCCAGACATCAAGGTCCCGCGAGCCACATGTGGTTCCCAAGCTACAGGTTGGGGACCCCTGGTATAGAGGATTGGTGGTGAGCCATATCTCTCCTGACTCCCCATTACAAATGAGATCTTGGTTCAGTTTATAAGTCCTCATGGGGAGTGTAGAACAAGTTGCTACTCGATCGAGCCTTGAGCATGTGAGTTTGAAGTTTCCCATTGACTTACATTATGCTTGGTACTCAAGTCACATTGGCACAATCCGATGCTTGATTGACTAACAAACAATGACGAGCATGTTCTCCCATCACTAGTAGTATCCCTTTAAGGTATTATTTTTTCACTTGAGAAAAGACTTTGGATACACAAGAGAAGATAGATAGGAAAAACTCAACCCTTCCCATTCAAACTGTGAAATATTGAAGTATGTCCGTGCCGCAGCTGAGTGCAGAATCTTGTAATTATAAAACAGTCTCTGGTAATACATTCTCCACATCAGAACGAGGGAAGATATTTTGGAAAAGCTAATTAAGAAGTATCCAAGGCTTGCACATTCTATCAAATCCTTTATATTATAGATGATGAAATCCATTAACCAATCCATCAATATGAACTAAATTATTCTCCACTATAACGAGTGAGGTTGGCATAAAAATAAGTTTTGAAAACAACATCCGGCCATTGCCAATAATAATAGGCAGTAATAATTTTACAATCCTTTCTCTTCTTTTTTTTTGCAATGGGATGTTTTTGCAACGAGCTGCTTGGAATAAAAGACTACAACTTAGTCCTTAACATCAATTATCGTTTCAAAAAAGCTGACAAGTCTTTGATAGTAAAATACTTATATTCTATCGGTCCGAAAAGTTTTTTCTATGTTTTTTTTTTAAAGATCCTTCAACCACATCGAGTAAGCGCTGACGTGATACTCTAACCTTTGCAGACCTATTATTTTTAGCATTAATTTTAGCACAAAGTCTCCGAAAGAAAAAATACGAGGTTTATGCAAAAAAGTGTAGATGTAGACTAAAATTAACTGTTGATGTCCCTTTCTTCTTTTAGGATTCAGTCTTCATAACTGAATACAAAAAGATTCATTACTCTTTTTGTTACATTGTCAGCATATTAGGATATTTGTCAATTCAAATAAGCAACAATGGACATAAGTTTCCCAAATACCAAATGCAGGTCCTAAGGGATTTTATTAACCCTTCTTAAGGGAACATAATCCTTACTACAGGAGAGTTTTGTTATATAGTGCCTGCTCACTTGTGGAAGCAAAAATACAAGTGCATCTCAATAAATTTTTCAGAAGGACTTGGCAGCTGTCCCCACTGCCAAAAGTACCAATATCTGGTCTAATAATCACAGTATCACTGTGCTTGATTGGCCAGCAAACTCACCTTGCCTAAACCCCATAGAGAATCTATGGGGTATTGTCAAGAGGAAGATGAGACACCAGACCCAACAATGCAGACAAGCTGAAGGCTGATATCAAAGCAACCTGGGTTTCCATAGCACCTCAGCAGTGCCATAGGCTGATCGCCTCCATGCCACGCTGCATTAATGCTGTAATTCATGCAAAAAGAGCCTCGGCAAAATATTGAGTGCATTTACTGTACAGACTTTTCAGTAGGCACCAACATTTCTGAGTGTAAAATCATTTTTTCAGTTGGTATTATATAATATTCTAATTTTCTAAGATATTGACTTTTGGTTTTCAATGTCTGCAAGCCATAGTTATCAACATTAACAGAAATAAACATAGAATCATAGAATGCTAGAGTTGGAAGGGACCTCAAGGGCCATCGGGTCCAACCCCCTGCGAGTGCAGGCTTCAATCTTTCCTAAATCATCCCAGATATATGTGTATCCAGCTTCCGCTTAAATATTTCCATTGATGCCGAGCTCACCCCCTCTCGTGGTCACCTGTTCCACTCCCTGATTGCCCCCACTGTCAGAAAGTTTTTCCTAATGTCTAATCTGAATCTTCTTCCTTTTAGTTTCATCCCATTTGTTTCTTGTACTTCCTTGTGCTATTGAGAATTGGGTAGTTCCCTCTACACTGTGACTACCTTTCAGATATTTGTAGACCACTGTTAAGCCTCCTCTCAGCCTTTTCTTTTTCAAACTAAACATCCCTAGTTCTTTTAGCTGGTTTTCATATAACACGGTTGGCAGACCATCTACCATCTTACACTTGAAATAGATCCCTCTGTGTGTAATGTCATTATATAATATATGTGTTTTCCTTTGTGGATTGAATTACTGAAATAAATTAACTTTTTTATGATATTCTAATTTATTGAGATGCACCTATATGTTCCAGCTATTGCAAAATCAGAGCAACAGGGACAACGACAAAATCAAAAAGAAAATGTAGGGCAATCAGGATGAAGTCCAGCAGTTCATGCAATGACATTTGCCAAAGAAAGTAGCCAGGCAGCTCCAGGGTCAAAATTAACACGGCACCCAGAAGAAAAATGGTGCAGTAGAATTAATAGACAAGAAAAATAGGGCCTGTGCTCACATTGCAGTATTGTCACGGTTTTGCTACATTTTTCTGCGCAAATTGGTCACAAAATCTGAAGAATTTCCTGATTAGAGATGAGCCACCCCCCCTAGCATTCGAGTTCGGTTCGGTTCGTCGAACGGAGGTTCCGTTCGACAAACGTTCGACAAACCATTCGAACCCCATTGAAAACAATGGGAGGCAAACACAAACACATAAAAACACATTATACATGTACACATACAGTTAATAAACATTGCCATAACATTTACAGGTCCCTGCACTCTGTCTCCCACTGCTTTTCCTTCCGATAATCACTGCGTCCTCCTGGTAACCAGCACTGATGATAGGACCTTCCGTGATGTAAAAAAAAGCATGTGACCAGTCAGGTGTCTATTATCTCATTGGCTACAGACTGGTCACATGGCTAGACGTCATGCTAGGTCCTGTCAGTGCATCTTTCCGGTATGCGGTGATCGTTCCAGCATCTTCGTGTACCGGCGAAATGCTCTGGCACATGGTCGTCTTCCCCGTTCCTGCATGTGGGCGCTCTTAACAGAGTCAGCCCACATGCAGGGACTAGATGCCACAGCCGGTGAATTGTGGCACTGAGAATCACGTGCTCGGAGCACCGTTGCTATGGTAACCCGCCTGTCAGCAGTGATATCACCGCTTACAGCCCGCAGCCTCTGCTCACTCACTGAGTGATTAGACTGCACGGAGCAGCAGAGTTCTTCCTCCCATCCAGTGCTTTCTGATGTAGCAGAGCTGCATGGGTTGAAGGAAAAAGAAGACAGAAGACCAGGATCGTGGAGGGCTGACAGGGAGTAATAAACATGGAGTCTCTAAGTGTGTCTGTGTATTTATTTCTATTATAGTATTTTTTCTCTGTGTGGAGTCTTTTTTTTAACCCTTTATTGGAGATTCTTAATGGCCGGGTCAAACTTGCCTGACATTAAGAATCTCTGGCTTAATACTAGCTAGTAAAACAAAGCTAGTATTAACTCATAAATACCCAGCAAGCCACCCGACTTCAGGGCTGCTGGAAGAGTTGGATACAGCGCCAGATGATGGCGCTTCTATGAAAGCACCATTTTCTTGGGCGGCTGCAAACTGCAAATTGCAGCAGAGGGGCACAGAAAGCTCGAGCCAACCTGTGCTGAAGATTACAATCCCCAGCTTCCTAGTTGTACCTGGCTGGACACAAAAATGAGGCGAAGCCCATGTCGACTTTTTTTTAATTATTTCATGAAATTCATGAAATAATTAAAAAAAGGGCTTCCCTATTTTTTTAGTTCCCAGCCGGGTACAAATAGGCAGCTGAGGGTTGGGGGCAGCCGTACCTTCCTGCTGTACCTGGCTAGCATACAAAAATATGGCGAAGACCACGTCATTTTTTTGGGGGGCAAAAAACTCCTGCATACAGTCCTGGATGGAGAATGCTGAGCCTTGTAGTTCTGCAGCTGCTGTCTGCTCTCCTGCATACACTAATGAATGGAGCATGCTGAGCCTTGTAGTTCTGCAGCTGCTGTCTACTCTCCTCCATGCAGACAGACAGCAGACAGCAGCTGCAGATTTACGAGGCTCAGCATACTCCATCCAGGACTGTATGCAGGAGTTTTTTGCCCCTCAAAAAAATTACGTGGGCTTCGCCATGTTTTTGTATGCTAGCCAGGTACAGCAGGCAGCTACGGGCTGCCCCCAACCCCTAGCTGCCTATTTGTATCCGGCTGGGAACCAAAAATATAGGGAAGCCCTTTTTTTTGTTCATAATTTCATTAATTTCATGAAATAATTTAAAAAAAAAAATGACGTGGTCTTCGTCCAATTTTTGTGTCCATCCAGCCAGGTATAACTAGGCAGCTGGGGATTGGAATCCGCAGCTCAGGGTGCCCAAGCTTTCTGAGCAACCCTGCTGTGAATTGCAGTCCACAGCCGCCCAGAAAATGGCGCTTTAATAGAAGCGTCATCTTCTGGCGCTGTGTCCAACTCTTCCAGCTGCCCTGGTAACGGGTGGCTCGCTGGGTAATAATGGAGTTAGGGCTAGCTGTATTTTATCAACTGGCCCTAAGCCCAAAATTCATGGTGTCAAGCCAATATTAGACATGGCCACCATGAATTTCTAGTACAGATAAAAAAAAACACAACACACAGAAAAATATTTTTATTAGAAATAAAACACAACACAATTAGTGACTCCATCTTTATTGAAATAAAGAAACCCCCTTTGCAGTAATCCTGGGTCAAGGGTCTCGCGCCGTCCAATCCGGATCCAATATCATCTGATCGGTTTGATGGAAGGCAAAGCAATCAGATGATGTGTCGGGTTCAAGGGCCTGAATCACATGACACAGCAGCTGATTGTATAAACGGCTTTTATACAATCCGTGATGCATTAGTGCAAAAAAACCCCAAAAAACGACCCACTTCTGTGCAGACTCCTGTCCGACAGCATCAGCTGATAGTTTAGCCGGCTAAGAATAAAAAGCCATCCTCACCGCTCGACTTATAGTGTCAGCTGATTCCGTCAGGTGACCGCATCAGCTGATCATAGCCAGTTCTGAGAGAGAGAAAGATAGAGAGAAGAGAGAGAAAAGAGAAGAGAGAGAAGACAGAGAGGAGAGAGAAGAGAGAGAGACAGAAGGGAGAGAGAAGAGAGAGAGAAAAGAGAGGAGAGAGAGAAAAGAGAGGAGAGAGAGAGAAATAGAGGGAGAGAGAGAGGAAAAAGAAAACGAGAGACTGAGAAAAAGAGAGAGAGAGAAAAAGAGAGACTGAGAAAAAGAGAAAGAGAGAGAGAGAGGGGGAAAGAAAAAAAGAGAGACTGAGAAAGAGAGAGAGAAAGAGAGAAAAGAGAGAGAGAGAAGAGAGAGAAGAGAGAGAGGGAAAGAGAGAAAAAGAGAGACTAAGAAAAAGATAGAAAAAGAGAGAGAGAGAGAAGAGAGAGAGAAAAAGAGAGAGAGAGGAGAGAGAGAGAGACACAGAGAAAGAGAAAAAGAAAGAGTGTGAAAGAGAGAGAGGGAAAGAGAGAGAGAAGAGAGAGAAGAGAGAGAAGAGAGAGGGAAAAAGAGAGACAGAAAAAGAGAGAGAGAAAGAAAAAGAGAGAGAAAGAGAGAAAAAGAGAAGAGAGAGGGAGGGAGAGAGAGGGAGAGAGAGAATGAGAGAGAGAGAGAGAGAAGAGAGAGAGGGAAAAAGAGAAAAAGAGAGACTGAGAAAAAGAGAGCAAAAGAGAGAGAGGGAGAGAGAGAGAGGGGAGAGGGGGGGAGAGACAGAGAGAGCAAGAAAAAGAGAGAGAGGATAGTGAGAGGGAGGGAGAGAGAAAGAGAGAGAGAGAGAATGAGAGAGAGAGAAAGAGAGAGAGAGCAAGAGAGAAAGAGAGAGAGAGAAAGAGAGAGAAGAGAGAGAGGAGAGAGCAATGCAGCCTCATTCTGTGAACTTCTCCGATTTTAGAGGTGTGTCCCACGGCTCACAGCTGATGTCCGTCTCCTCCCCTCAGTGCATAACTAAATTAAATTATAATTATAAATAAATGATAATTATAATTAAAAATTAAAAATAAATTAAATTCTTTACCGGGACGGCCGGGGCTCGAACTCGTCAAGTAACTCTCCTTAGGTGGGAGCTCAATTTATTGAGCCACTGCCTCTCATGAATAGCATTGGAAGATTTGGTAATCTTTACCTCTATACTGCAGTAGAGAATCTAAAAGCAGATTGGACGGATGGACAAACACCGGCAGCACCGCAGGCACTACAACCCCCATCATCACCGCACACACGCAGGCACTACAACCCCCATCATCCTCCCCTCAGTGCATACTTAAAGTAAATTATAATTATAAATAAATAATAATTATAATTTAAAATAAATGATATTTTCTTCCAAGCCTGCCAGGACTTGAACTCATGAACTATTGTTTCTTGGGTGCAAGCCCTATCCATTGAGCCACTGCCTCTAATAAGAAACATAAGCAGTTTTGGTAATCTTGACGTCTGCATTGCAGACTAAAGTCTCCAGTGACAGCGCGGATCATGTCAGATGCTACATGGAGAGGACACAGAGCGCTACATTAACATGTAGCAGAGCTGACAGTGTCATGTGGATTAGTTCGGACCTGGATTGTTGTTTGGGGATTAAAAAAGAGGTAAATGAGGTGATTTTTGTCTTTTATTCCAAATAAAGGATTTTTCGCTGTGTGTGTGTTTCTTTACTTTCACTTACAGTTTAATCATGGAAGGTGTCTCGGGGAGACGCTTGTCATGATTAACTCCTTATTACCCCGATTGCCACTGAACCATGGCAATTTTGGATGAGCTGGGTAGAGTCCCGGGACTGCCGCACCTAATGGATCCGGCAATTCCGGGCGGCTTCTGGCTGATATTGTTAGGGTGGTGGGCTCCCAATAATGTGGCGCTCCCCATTTCTGACAATTCCAGTCTCCAGCCGTGTGGCTTTATCCTGGCTGATATCAAAAATGGGGGAACCGCATTTTTTTTTTTAATTATTATTATTTATTTTACTGCACGATATAGACCTGCCTGCCGTTGGCTGTGATTGGTTGCAGTGAGACAGCTGTCACTCATCATGGGGGCGTGTCTGACTGCAACCAATCATGGGCACTGGTGGGCGGGGAAAGCACGGAATAACTAATTGAATAATGAAGCGGCAGCCATTTTCAAAAGAGGAAAAGCAGTCGGAGATTTGTGACAGTCGTGCAGCGAGGCGCCTGTGATCGGTGAGTAGAAAAGAGAGAGGGATTGTGCTGGGGACGCAGGACGCATGCAGATATGAAAGGTGCGCTCATACTTACTGTGAAAAGCCACGCTTTTGGTGATCGAACCGTTCTCGAACGTAACTTGATCTGCCGAACTTTTAGCAAATCGTTCGAGTTCGTCGAACAACTCAAACACCCCCCAAAATAACTCGAACATGAAATTGGCGAACCTCGAACATCGCTCATTTCTATTCCTGATGCCAGCAAAGCGAATAACAATCCTGAAGTGTACTACACACGATGAGTATTTTATCCTTGTAGATTTGATGCAGATTTAGATCTGAAGCATGTTATTTATTTCAGCGATTTTGCTACAGATTTCACCCATTTTGAGTAGGAAAAAATTTGGACCAAAAGCTCATGTAAAAACCACATCAAAACACCACAAAAATGTGCATATATTATATATAGTATGGTTGGAAGACAATTTATTGTATGACCATTGCATTCAACCAAGAGTTAGATGAATATTAATGTGTAGAAACCTGAACAAAATGTTTTTTTTATTTTGTGAAACTATGGCAAAATTCAGCAATGGCTATATACAGTAAAATTTAAAAAATCATCAAAAATAAAACTAGGTTTAGTGTTAAATGGGTGACGGTGATAGGGAGAAAGTACAAAAATACCGTCCATCTGCTAGCTAGTAAAATGTAGATTCAGGATAATATAAAAGGGAAAAAGTTAGATACTTTCAGAGTTTTGGTTAATTAAATGTAAAGTACCAAAGTGAGATTTAAAATATACCTTGTATTAAATATATTAAAAGACCAGCTGTTGCCTGGGATAGTAACTGTCTCTCTCTGTTTCTCTCCCAGTCTCTGTCTGTCTGCCTCTTTGTCTGTCTCTCTATCTCTTCCCCTCTCTGTCTCTATCTTTTTCCCTGTCTGTCTTTGTCTGTAACTCTCTCTTTGTCTGTGTCTGTCTCTTTTCCTGTCTTTCTCTTTCCCTGTCTGTTTCACACACATACATACATACATACATACATACATACACACAGCTTTATGTAATAGATTAAAAATACATTATGTGAAATCCCACAACCAAAATGAGAAATAAGATCACTCACATCGTAAAACATGAATTCATGTGATCCACTAAGGCCAGTTATTCGCCTAGGCCCTTTATTAATCAACCATTAATTAGAAGATGGGAGATAGATGGAAAAAAGTTACACTCATGACATGTAGGCAGACAATAAAATGTAATCAAGACATCTTGTGTCCAACATATAACCATATAAGTATAGGACAGACAAGCGCTTGTCTTATCAAGAGGGATTAGTCGCAGTTATTTTGGTTAAAGGCCCCGTCACACACAACAAGATCGCTAACGAGATCGTTGCTGCATCACCGTTTTCGTGATGCAGCAGCGATCTCGTTAAGTGTGACACCTAACAGCGATCAGGCCCCTGCTGTAAGATCGCTAGTCGTTGCTGAATGGTTGGGACCATTTTCTTCAAAGGCGATGTCCTGCTGGGCAGAACGCATCGCTATGTTTGACACTGTGTGACAGGGTCTCAATTACAGCAGAGATCGTTATACAGGTCGCTACTAGAGATGAGCGAACCGGTCGCAGTTCGGCTCCAGTTCGGTTCGCCGAACGGACGTCTCGTTCGAGTTCGGTTCGGCGAACGTTCGACGAACCGAACTCGAACCGCATAGGAAACAATGGCAAGCAATCACAAACACATAAAAACACCTAGAAAACACCCTCAAAGGTGTCCAAAAGGTGACAACTCACAACACAACACAAACACATGGGAAAGTGACAAGGACATATACTCATGCGAAAACAAAAGAGCAGGACAAGGAAAAAGAGGAGGAGACACAGATATAGGCATGGCACGCCCTTCTAAAATCATGTAAAACACCGCAAGGTGACTCCAAGCAGAGTCTCCCTTTTTTCCAAAAATTGGGCCACACACACACCCACCCCTTCAGTTCTGCCCCAGTTGTACACTTCATAGCTAGATTTTCATCAAGCACATTAAAAAATACGCCATACTTAACCGTCCCCAGGATGACATCGGGGTAGGTAGCAAAGTCTTTCCTGATCCCAGCTCTGTGCATCTTGGATCATTTTTAAAAACAATGTAAGCAAGGGTTACTCCAAGCGGAGTCTCCTTTTTTTCCAAAAATTGGGCCAAACACACACCCACCCCTTCAGTGGCAGCACTTGTGCCCCAGTTGTACACTTCACAGCTAGATTTGCATCAAGCTTATTCAAAAATACGCCATACTTAACCGTCCCCAGGATGACACCGGGGTAGGTAGCAAAGTCTTTGCTGAACCATGACTTGTTCATCTTGGCTCCTTTTAAAAAACACAGCAAGCAAGGGTTACTCCAAGTGGAGTCTCCTTTTTTTCCAAAAATTGGGCCACACACACACCCACCCCTTCAGTGGCAGCACTTGTGCCCCAGTTGTACACTTCACAGCTAGATTTGCATCAAGCACATTCAAAAATACGCCATACTTAACCGTCCCCAGGATGACACCGGGGTAGGTAGTCTTTCCTGATCCCAGCGCTGTGCATCTTGGATCATTTTTTAAAACACAGCAAGGGTTACTCCAAGAAGAGTCTCCCTTTTTTCCAAAAATTGGGTCACACAGACACCCCATCAGTGGCAGCACTTGTGCCCTAGTTGTACACTTCACAGCTAGATTTATATCAAGCACATTCAAAATACACAAGCATTTACTTTAATTTTGATGAACGTTAGTC